>NW_013667441.1:29056-36315 GCF_000517525.1 Limulus polyphemus
ACATACATTTTTCCGTCTAGAGCACTGCCGTGGATACTTGTATGTCCCCCCTCTAGGTCACTTCTATCGACACATACATTTTTCCGTCTAGAGCACTGCCGTGGATACTTGTATGTCCCCCTCTAGGTCACTTCTATCGACACATACATTTTTCCGTCTAGAGCACTGCCGTGGATACTTGTATGTCCCCCTCTAGAAGTATATATATCGGAAAAAAAACTCAAAGTTAACCTAATAGCCCTGTTTCTTTATATTTATTAAATTAATTATTAAAAACTAAGATGAAGTAAAGGAAACGTATTAAGTTTAACACCCTTAATGTGTTATAATCAGTAGAATAAGGCCACATTTCCACGAGTGAAAACAGTTCAAGCTAGTTTGTGTTGTTGTTGAGCGGTTGTACGTCCTTGTCAACCAATTTTTTTTTTTTGTAAATAAAAGTTCAAAACTTAATTCTACATATCGTGTAATTGTGTTTTTTTTTTCTCACTTTCTTTATTCGGTTAGAAATATCTCATTTTTATTATTACATGCACACTAACACATTGATTTATTACTTTACACTTTAACAGCTGTAATGAATGAATAAGTTATACTTATAGATGGTTTTTAAATTTACTTCGAGAAAATATAAGTTAGCTGAAAATAACATGCGCACCAGAAGTAATTTGGAAACTTTACAAGAAATAAAAGGGAAGGTTGTCAATAAAAATGTTTCATTTTTTGTAATATTGTATTAATATTTCACTAAGTCTACTCGAAATAAAGTGTTCAGTTTTAAACTGTTATTGCTTTAAATATTAGACCAATTAATATAAATCAAGTAATGGTGTTAAATCATAAAACGATGCCTTAATTAAAATATTTGGTTCTTAAGCTCTCTTACAGATGGCGCTAAAGATAAAAATTGTCTCAAGTATTTTGTAGCAATTAAAATTATTAGTAGGTGTATGAAAAGATTTTTTAAATATTTCTTGAAATGCACATGTAAATATGCACTGTGCTTGTTAATAAAATATTTGAAATGAGCTGAATAAAATACATGCAAGAAAAGTCACGCCAGTTGAGCTCTTATTAAAACAAAAAGGATTATATACAGATGATTAATTTTAAATGCCTTGTATTCGTATTGAATTAAAACAGTTAATCACATTTTTATCGTTACTGTTGTTCTCTTTATGTGTTACAAAACTGAGTTGTCATTGTCCAGCACAAGAATCAACGAATTTATCCCTGTGGTTCTATTTGATACCAGTATTTCAAAGCTCAGTATCCGATAGTTCATCTTTTTTTTTTGGTATAAATCTATTATATTTTTTTCTGAATTTAAACAAATTTCTGTTTACAAAAAACAAAAACAAAAAACAACAAAACATTTATTGGTATGTAATTTTAAGTAGTGCTTCGTTTAAAACAAGTCTTTCACTATAAGCTCGGTCTTTGATAGAATTCAGTAGCTAGACGTAAGTGGCTTTTCAACTGTGGAGTTTTTGTAACCCTAACCGAAAATCCAGTTATTTGACTTATTAACTACTGAATAATAGAGTAACAAGTTTTTAAACGGTATTACGTTTGAATGGCATAGCGGTATGTCTACGGACTTACAACGCTAGAAACAGGGTTTCGATACCCGTGGTGGTCAGAGCAAAGATAGCCCATTGTGTAGCTTTGTGCTTAACTTCAAACAAACAAACAAAAATGAATATAATAATATATTATAACTTCTACTACCGCGACATCTAGTGTGATTTCAGTTTCATACTCAGGATGTATAATAGTTTTTGAATTCGCCTTAGAAGAGCAACAAAACCGTTGCGATTCTTCTGCTTCTACAAGATCTATATGATTCATGGGAGAAAATTCGAAGAACAAAAAGTTGTGACGGTGTAAAGACTGAGAAACAACAATACAATTACGTTTAAAGAATATCCCTGAGAAATAACAATATAATTATAACATTACGTTTAAAGAATATCCCTGAGAAATAACAATATAATTATAACATTACGTTTAAAGAATATCCCTGAGAAATAACAATATAATTATAACATTACGTTTAAAGAATATCCCTGAGAAATAACAATATAATTATAACATTACGTTTAAAGAATATCCCTGAGAAATAACAATATAATTATAACATTACGTTTAAAGAATATCCCTGAGAAATAACAATATAATTATAACATTACGTTTAAAGAATATCCAGAGCATTTTATTTCGTCACGTATTCTGCCCCTTTAACCTTTTCGTAAGTATATGTAACACACCAATTAATATTTTATTAAAGAAAATGAAACGTCTAACATTTCCTTTTAAGACATACGAAGAGGGAATGGATAATGTTTAGTTAGATAATATGTCGAGATATAACGACTTATAGAAGCTGCTTAGTTCTCACGGGAACAAGATATCGGAACTGCCGAGTTGGAACTGATCAATACGTATTATTCTGATTAGAATACTGAGGTATTGCTCTCTTTGTATGTCGTGTAGATTGCCTGTATGCGTTAAATTATGTTCAGTTTCTGACTTATCATAAAAGAAATCTTTTACTTTCGTGAGTTTTTTTTTTATTTTTTGAACTCAATTTCACGCTCTTGAAGGAGTGACAGTCCAAATATGTGATACGTTATAGTTCGGATTGTACCATTCTTTTTCAAGAATAAAAAATATTGTTGTTTTGTAAGTTTGTTGCAGGTAATTATTTCAAACTAGAAACTTGTTTGAATAATATTAGCTTCTTGTATACAGCTAAAATGTAGAGAAATGTTAATTGAAGATGTTAATCTTCCTCACCAGAAATTATGTCATTCTCCGCCAACTTTACATGTTACTCAAAATAAACAAAAATGGGTAAATGAGGAGCTCGCAAGCTCACAATGTCAGTTGGTGTCTTGAGATGTCACATAGATGTGATATTTTGATTAAGTCTTTTGATTAATTACTTAATTTCGTCAGAGTAATTTGTTGAAACAGGTAAATTGAGATGAATTTAGAAAAGCGTATGCTTCACAGAACAGCTTGGTACTAATTCCGTTTAAACCTGGCACTCTGACACCACAATATCGCATTTAATCATTAAATATTAGAAGGTTGTGTTAATGTTTATCACCTGCATGTTTACAATACTTAAAATTGGATATTACTGGCACCAACAAGTCGACAGAGTTATTTGTTAGATATGATAAACCCGACTTAGTGTATCATACGATTCAAAAGCACAGAGGTTAACTGCACTTTATAACTTACGTACGTTAATACAGTAGCTTGTCGCCGCAAATGCCAGTCGTGGCGCCACCTACGACAAGTATAACACCTATTTAGTTCACAGCAACATTTGCCAGAAAGGGGTTTTCAATATTTGCTATGAAAACGAGAAAATACAAGCATAGTAAAATGTATTAGTCAGAAAAGGGTTCCGAAACCATACCCCAAGTCAATGTGGTACAATGTTCTCATTCCCAAAAGGAACGATGTGATTACGAAAGAGAACCCTTTAACCAAAGAAAAGCTATTGTGATAATGTTTAAGTATTTCATGGTACCGTAAGCAAAATAATAAACAAGGATTTATCTACATGAAAAAAAAACGGACAAAAAAAAAGATGGAACCACAACAACCCTTCGACCACATACTTTTTAAACAACGTGCCACTCCAATAAAGTCTTTAGTTTGCTTAATTAAGTGTGGTCCCAGAAGTCGACGGTGGAGGATCTTTGGAGAGCATTTCGAGATGTTTAGACTAAAACTAACCTTATCGTCCTTTGCAGAAACTTGTTACAACGAAAATGGCGACATCGGAAAATAACAATGCCTATTGATGGTCATCAAACTAAGCATGATCAATGATGGGATAAATAGTTCCAAGGGAAAAAATTGAATCAGGAACATAGTTCTTATAAAAAACAGTTTATCCTCTATATGCAATAAAACTAGTGGTAAAAAAAAACGTTGATGTTTCTGTTTTAATCTTCTTTGCAATAAGATAAAGCACAAAGCCGAGTAAAAAAAAACTGTAGTTGTAACAAACTTTATGTATGAAACACCTAATCCAAACTTCAACATTAATTCATAAAATCTTTCTGTTTCTAGTTACTCCGTAATATTAGCGTAGAAAAACAAAGAATGTCCTTTATATACCGTGTCTATTAACATTACTCGTTATTTTAAGCCTAACTCCTTCCCTTCCCTTGTCTTGTTAAGTTGTTGATATTAAAACGTGATTCATTTTATACTCTTGCTCTGTGTTTCTTACGAGATGATGGTTTTAATGTATCCCATTTTAAGAAGTTTGGAGTTAAGACTAATTTCTAGCTGACACTCAGCCAGAGAAACTTTTACAGGACATTTGTAGAGAAAACAAATGAATATATTTAGAACTTTTCCTACCTTTCATATGAATATCTTTTCATGTTTAAAATACGACAAAGCCTATCAGAACAGACACCTGCTGTACGTCGTATGAACCTAGAAGTAGATCCAAGCTCGTTTTCAGATTTACTGGGGATTACATCCAACTATTACTAGTAGTTCTCTAAAGTTTTAATTACTACATTTTTCTGAGATTCTGCCTCTTCGTTATCATACAGGTTTTTAATGACCTCTTCATAGAACATTAATGCAACATTTTCATAGTTCCCTGAAACAATTTCTGTGAGAAACTGATAAAACATCTTCGTAGTTTCCTGAAACTACTTCTGTAAGAAACTACTAAACATTTTCATATTTCACTGAAAAGATTTCTGTAAGAAACTGATAAAACATTTTCGTAGTTTCCTGAAACTACTTCTGTAAGAAACTAATAAACATTTTCATAGTTCACTGAAAATATTTCTGTAAGAGACTGATAAAACATCTTCGTAGTTTCCTGAAACTACTTCTGTAAGAAACTAATAAACATTTTCATAGTTCACTGAAAATATTTCTGTAAGAAACTGATAAAACATCTTCGTAGTTTCCTGAAACTACTTCTGTAAGAAACTAATAAACATTTTCATAGTTCACCGAAAAGATTTCTGTAAGAAACTAATAAACAATTTCATAGTTCACTGAAAAGATTTCTGTAAGAAACTGATAAACATCTTCGTAATTTCTTGAAACTACTTCTGTAACTCTAATTTAGATTTTACAGTTTTATATATTTCACATTTCATCTTAAATCTAAGGTACTTTATAGGTTACATTACTATATATATATATTTGCTGTATTTTTTCCTCAACACGATATTTAAATACACTTTCTGCACTCATGAGTTATTTAAGGTTTTTTTTACTTAATCAAACAACAACACATAAGAAGTAAAACAAAGAAAAAAACTGATTTTTTTTTAGCATTTGCCGCTTATATCCTTGGTGGTTATGGCACACAACTCTCAATCTGCCAGTCGCAGGTTCGAATCCATGTCACCGAACAGGCTCGCCCTTTAAGCGGTGGGAGCGCTATAATGTTAAGGCCAATCCCACTATTCATTGGTAAAGCTGTAGCCCAAAAGCTGGGCGGTATTGAATAGCTGCTTTATCTCTAGTCTAACACTGCTAAATTAGGTACGTCCAGCACACATAACCCTCGAGTAGCTTTGCGCGAAATTAAGAAATAAAACAAAAACAAATTTATATACTTCTGGCTTCTGTAGTGAATTTTGCATAACTTTTTGTTTTTGATTTGAAGACAAAATAATGAAATAAATATTTTTCAAAACACCATTGTTTCGTAAGATGAAATTTAGTATATCTTTCTCTAATATTTGTATGTTAAGTAAGTTGGAGTTTAAGATTGTGTTCATAAATGTTTCTCGGTCCATTTTAAAAATAAAATGTGACAAAGATAAATAAGGAATTCCAAAAAACGCTTCAAAAATATTTGTTGTAAAGACTTGTGGGCTTTCTGTGTTGTGCCCATCACAAGGATCGAACCCCGAATTTCAGTTTTATAACTCATTAAGCTTACGGCTGAGTCACAGGGGAAACAACTAATAAATATTATATTTAAATTAAGGACACTATTTCTTAATAAAACTCCTCCCCAGTAGCACAGCAGCATGTCTGCGGACGTATACTACTAGAAACCGGGTTTCGATACCCGTGGTGGGCATACTACAGATAGCCCTTTGTGTAGCTTCGTGCTTAATAAAAAACAACAACAAATCTTAACAAACCTATACGGTTATTTTAAATACCTTATTGTCTTATAACACATTATAAGTAAGTAAATGTAGTTTTCTTGTAAAAAAAAGATTCTACAAAATTTCTCATATTTATCCTCCCCCCCAGTGGCACAGCGGTATGTCTGCGGACTTACAACGCTAGAAACCGGGTTTCGATACCCGTAGTGGGTAGAGCACAGATAGCCCTTGTGTAGCTTTGTGCATAATTAAAAAACAAACAAACATATTTATCCTAAATCATTTAGTAATATACAATAAATAAAATGTTTCAAGACTGATAACAGTCTTAAGCAAGTAAGTTGCCTATGCTTTGGAAATGAGAATCCGACAATTCATGGGTGTCGTCTCGCTTCCACAAAAACGTGTTCACATTTTTGAATGCGAAAGTGCGTTATAAGAATGACTGTCAAGTGACACTATTCTTCCTTCCCTCTAGTCTTCCTCCGGTGGGACAGCGTTAAGTCTACGGACTTAGAACGCTAAAATCTGGGGTTCGATTCTCCGCTTTAGACACAGCAGATAAACCATTGTGCGTTTGCTCGAAAAACGCATACACGACCTCTAGTCTATCACTTCAAAATTAGAGGTATTCAACCCATTGACAATAAGAAAAAAGTATATAGCTATTTTTGATTAAAACGAGGAAGGATGGAGAAGGTTATTGTTAGTATTACAGAAGTTAAAACCGACAAATAAATTGATCTTCTTTTTTCCAGGATCATTTCTAGAATAACTATAGCTTTAAAAAGGACTTTCTTAATGTCGAAAGATACTTAAAGATATAAAAAAATCCATCAAGAGTTGAAGAAGATAACCAGTGAAGATACATTAACTTGCAAGTGTTTTGGAAAACTATAGAAAGTCTTGCTTTTGATACGGAAAGAGTACTAAAAAAGGGATATATTGTTACGTCTCCGTTTGTTAATTGATTTTCCGTAACTTCGTTCCGACGAAACTTAAGCGACACAAGTTCTTTCTTAATAAAAACTGGTTTATTCTTCCCGAATACAACTTTACCGATACACTCAACTTCAACAATCGCGCTAAACAACGCTATATCAACGAACGTCAATAATACTTCCGACTGCAGTT
>NW_013667441.1:37315-43056 GCF_000517525.1 Limulus polyphemus
TATAATACTATATATATATATATAGAGAGAGAGAGAGAGAGAAGCTAGGTTCTACCGATTGAGTTATTAATCTGTTTGAATGGGTTACTGAGAGAGCAAGTTCGTTATTCGGTTAATGAGTATCAGTGCTTGAGAATATAACCTAATAAACACAGGCAAAGTTGATAAATTCAACAATACTTTGAAAGAACACATAACCTAAAGATTTAATAGGTTTTTAAATATATCTCAAATTTAATTAAAAGGTTTGCTCTTTTTTTGTTATTTGACATGATTGTTCACCATATAGCGTGATTATTTGCATGCACGTGTTTAAACATTTGAATTGGTGTTTAAATATAATAATTATTATATTACCTTAATTTATTACGAACCGCCAAACATCAAATCCATTGTCCAGCACGTTAACCTCTAGCCACAATAATATAGCTATATCAACCATTTTTAGATGTTGTTTCAGGTTATAGTCGACATAATTTAATTGTAAAAAAAAAAAAAACCGAAGTTAGTGAATTAAAACCAATTAGACAATTTTATTTATCTGAAAATCCTTGTATATGAAAGCGTGTTAAAATAACACGTGTTTAATTTGTGTTTCTTTACAGAAACATTTCAATTGTGACAACCTACAAAAGAGCTGTCCTGATTGTCAAAACATACTTAAAGACATGAAAAAATTTCACGAAGAATTGAAGAAGATTCTTATGGAAGATGAAAGAGCTCGTGCCCATTTCATTGATGCATTTCCAATTTGGATTACTACACGAAATAAATCTATTAAATCTTTGAAAAAGATAAATACTGAGTTGAATGAGTCCAGACTGGGTGTAAATATCTCAAACATCGTTGGTTCATCTGTTGGTATAGTAGGTGGCAGTATGGCGATTGTCGGACTGGTTTTAGCTCCTGTTACTGCTGGTCTCTCGTTAGGTTTAACTATAGGTGGCGCTTCGTTAGGAGCTGCTGGCGGTTTAACTGCTGGTGGAGCAAATGTTACAGAATTAATCATCAATAAAAATAAATGTCAAGAAATCAAAGAAACTCTGGATAAAGACAAAAAAGAAAGTGACGAACTTTTTAAATATATGAAAACCCTGAAACGTTGTGACAATAACCGCGAGAAACTTCTGATAGAAGCAAAAGAGTTTATAGATATTGTTGAGAATGGAGTAAACACTGGTAAGTCACTTATGGGACAGTTAGGAAAAGTAGTAGAATTTTTACAGAACTTAGCCAATCTTGAAGAAGTAACATTGGAGAACGCTAAGAAAGTTTTTGAAAAAACATTTATGAATTCACCAGCAAATAGTACACGTGAAAGAAATACTCTTTCTGACCGTGCTGGTGATCTTAACTTACTTTCGAATCTGATCGTCCAAGGTTTCAGTCAAGGAGGGAAGTTTTCTAAGCTAGCACTTGCAGCTCCTACTTTACCTCGAGCTGTTCCTATCGTACTTGGAGCTGTGGTTATTGCTCTTGACGTGGTTAACCTGGTTCTTACATCTGTGAATATCCATAATGGTAATAGAAATGAGCTTCAAAATCGTATAGGTGAAGTTATCCAAGAAATTACTGTTGAAAAAGAAGAGATTGTAAAAGTCCATGAACATATTACAGCTTGATGTCAGTGTCCAGTTGTAGTCTCAGTACAAAAAGGAAGTTGCAGCAAAGTGAAGTCGACAGATCGTCAACAATAATTAATTCTTCAAACATAAATATTTGAGTTACGACTTCGTCAAATATACAAAAAAAAAACAACAACTATAGTTTGATTATAGGAAGGGCTGTTGCTGGACACGCTGTCTTTGAAAAATGAATGTTGACTGGCCTTCAGGGTTACATCACATAACATTGGAAGAAAAAGTAAACTCTTTCTACGTTTAATTTCTATTCTTTAAACATTTTTGTTTTGTTTTACTCATTTTTGTGACAATGAAGAAATTCTTAGTATCGTATCACGTATATTAATTCCGTACTATGTTATTAAACTGTGAGAAAAACTAGTTATTAGATAAATATGAGAATTAGAACAGTTGACCTACAATTATACTTAAATTGTATTTCAAGTCAGAAGATTCGTGTAAGCTAAATATTGTTTAAGTAAATTTCAGTTTACCATGGCTTATTGTTATTGAAGTTGATTTTATCGTTTACCATATTTAGCCTTCTTATTTGCCATATCTGGCAATCGTATTTTACATTGTACTAGAACTAATCAACTAAAGATACTGAAAGATGTAAAAAATTCCATCAAGAGTATAAAAAGATAACCACTGAAGATACATAAAATTACAAATGTTTTGGAACACATTACCAAGTCTTGCTTTTGATACTGAAAGAGTACTAAAAAAGGGATAAATTATATAGCCAGATTCTAGCTAAAACCAGATTTGAAATATTATTTCAAGTCTTTTTGGTTCATCTGTTATTTTTATTGGTTTCTTGTAGTAGCCTAATATATGTTGTCGTCAGGCTTACTTATAAGAGGCTTAGCTTTAGGAACTGCTAGTAGTTGGACTGCAGGGGTATCAAGAATTGTAGAAATGTTTATCGGTAAACGTACACGTGAACATATCACAGATATTCTGAAGGAAGATGAGAAATACACTATATATTTATTACAAGACACCCGTGATAACAAATGGACCATGATGCTCTTGGCTGAGGTAGAAGAGCTAATAGAAATATATATATATATTATGGGACTGTGGCTTATTAAAAATAAACTACAGATTTTCAATGAATTAACACCGATAAATGGTAGAAAAATATTTGTAATGAAATGTTAACAGAGCGTATGGTCAGGAAAATAATGAGTGCGAGTTTGTCTTTACGTAAGTTCTCGAAACAAGTGGTCACAACCTTTCTGAAGTTGGAAAAAGTCCTAAGTTTGTGTTCTTAAGATGACATTTCGTGCCGTATCAATTGTTTTAGGAACTAGCGTAGACAGTTTGCGGTGTCTTTAAAAGCTCTAAAAGTGACTCAGTAGATCACGTGGTTGAAGTGCTTCAGGAAACAATGCTTGAAGAACGATGACATAACAGACTTATATATATATATTCATATCACAAGTACGATCTGATTAATATCGTGCATTGTGAACTTTTAAAAGGTACCCCGAAATATGTTTAGTTCCAAAACAAGACTCATAAAATATGAGAGCATTTCCATGTCGTATTTTCCAAAACTGAAATATTTCTTGAACTGGCAAGGTAGATGAAAATGATGACAATTCAATTTTGAGGAGGACTGAGTAAAGTTTCAAAAGTAAGTGTATGTAGTGCTCTAATTGTTTATATCATAACAGGTAACAGTGTGTTATATTTTTTAACACCTATATAGTGCTCTAATTACTTGCTTCATAAAAATAGCAGTGTGTTATATTCTCTTAACACCTATATAGTGCTCTAAATGTTTATTTCATAAAAATAAGTGTGTTATATTATCTTAATACCTATATAGTGCTTTAACTGTTTATCTCATAAAAAAATAACTGTGTTATATTCATAGCTTCATAAACACTGCTGTAGTAGTTTAAGGTGTCTCCCCCTTCCCTTCTCAACCCCTTCTTCAAAAACAAAACAACACTAGTGAGGTGTCGCCTCATCGTTCTGAACCCCTTCCCTCACAATAAAAACAAAGTATGTGTGTACAAAATACAGTAATTTATTAACGATATGAAGCTGTTTTACAAGTTGAGAGGCCGAATATAACACACTGTTATTTTTATGATATAAACAATTAGAGCACTATATAGGTGTTAAGAGAATGTAACACACTGTTATTTGTTATGAGATAAATAATTAGAGCACTGTATAGGTGTTAAGTTAATATAAAAGTGTTTCCACATTTAAAAGTAGCGGAACTTGGTTCACACTCTCTAAATCCCAGATATATTTAAAATAAAGTTAAATGTGTAACCGTTTGTTTATAAAACAGCAGGTTGGAGCACAATTAAATAAGTCGAACCTTGTTGAAAGTTAAACAGTTCCAGTGCTGTAGACAGGAAGACTGGTATTATTCAGTAGCTGAGGATACCAGATTCGTCTACTTTGTGTTTCTACAGTTCAACGTGTGTGGGGAAAAGGGTGTAAATAAAACATTCAGACTGTGATAATATGAAACATAAAAATTATTTAGAAACTTTAGGGATATTTTAAATACGATAGTTAATATCGTTATTTTCTAAAAACAACATTTATTATTCAAGATAAAATAACGCACGTGCTATGAGAAGCATAAAACATGCTTCTGTTATCTTAACAGTAAGCTTCACACAATTTTCTCGGCTGTAATTCGCAAGCACCTTCACTTTCGCTAAAACCAATCATCGTTAGCGACGACATCTTTAAAGTAAGAAACTTCCGGGATGGTTCTGGAATCAGACGTAAAGCATAGTCACAAGTAGTTAGGGTCAGTTCCTTTCTCCACGCAGTTGTTACACAGAGAAAGAAAACTTAGCTCAACATGGCTGGTCTTGTCTCTCGGCTGATAATATTTTCAGTCTCACCTTTCACTAGCTCCGCTCATCAGGTATGTAGCTTTCTATCAGTATTAAAAGTACTTAATATAAGGCACAACTTTCACGTTATCTGAGTGTCAGTTTCATTTATAAAACCTTTCACAATTCTTCCTTATCCAATTACATTTGTCGTAAAACAATAGTATTAGGCCTATTATATTTTCAAACATCATAATATTTCTTCGGTCGACTCGTGTATTTTTTTTTTTTTGCGAAAAGAATGGTTTATAAATGTTTTTATTTTAACCGTATTATTTAAGTCATGTCCATTACCGGCGATACGGCTAGGATGTAACACATTAGCGATTGAAGTAATTTGTTAAAATAACAAATATTATCAACAGCTGTCACCTTAAAAGTTATTTTTTTGCCATGTTTAAGACTACTGTAACTTTCCGTTTGAAGTCTAATTATTATTATTATTGAAATCTTTCGAGGTTTATCCGGTTGCATTTCAGCTTTCACAAAATATTTAATTTTATTTATTGCTTCCTGTCGCTTTCTTCATATGTATGTTGTTTTCAATATCTAAGTTAAATGTTTTATTTGTAATATATATGAAATTGTTATATTTACGTTGCAGAAACCAAAATCCCCGATATTTATTGTAAAATTCATGTATTCGTTTAATTCATTACTAAATGGAAAACTCCTGCTTCGTGTACGAAACGATTTTGTTGTTGTTGTATTTTGTATTTACATTCAGAAAGTTTGTAAAATGTAAAGTCTGTGCTGTGAATTTAAAGTAATTAAAACAGCTAAGAGACATGTCTAGACAACTAACGTAAAAGTGACTTACAACGATAAAATCCGAGGCTGGATTCCCTGCAGTGGACACAGCAGATATCCCCATGTGATTTTGTTTTAAAACACACAATTGTTTTAACAAATGTTTACGGTTAGGTGTTGAACTCGACAGTGGTCTGAAAAAACGTTTATTAATTAATATCCTTAACCATTTACAACTGATCGGGATAGGGTTTAATTGACATCGACAGTTACATTGTATCCTTTGTTTTTAATTGAGATCTTCCTAGAAACTTGTTGTTTAACCTGAAAGAGGTTTGTTGTAACATAATGGGCGTCGATGAAATATCTGAAACCATTTCCAAAGTTTAACAAACAGTGTGATTTATAAATATATATATACAGGGTGGGCCAAAAGTAGGGTTACAGTTGACACTTAAACATTTTTCCTTTATTAGAAATTTATAAAATG
>NW_013667441.1:43935-49309 GCF_000517525.1 Limulus polyphemus
AATGTTGTTTTGTTTTTGAAGAAGGGGTTGAGAAGGGAAGGGGGAGACACCTTAAACTACTGCAGCAGTGTTTATGAAGCTACTAATATAAAAGTGTTTCCACATTTAAAAGTAGCGGAACTTGGTTCACACTCTCTGTACCCCAGATATATTTAAAATAAAGTTAAATGTGTAACCGTTTGTTTATAAAACAGCAGGTTGGAGCACAATTAAATAAGTCGAACCTTGTTGAAAGTTAAACAGTTCCAGTGCTGTAGACAGGAAGACTGGTATTATTCAGTAGCTGAGGATACCAGATTCGTCTACTTTATGTTTCTACAGTTCAAAGTGTGTGGGAAAAAGGGTGTAAATAAAACATTCAGACTGTGATAATATGAAACATAAAAATTATTTAGAATCTTTGGTGAAATGTTTTTAGGGATATTTTAAACACGATAGTTAATATCGTTATTTTCTAAAACCAAGATTTATTATTGTTTAACCTAAAGGAGGTTTCATGTAACATAATGGGCGTCGATGAAATATCTGAAACCCTTTCCAAAGTTTAACAAACAGTGTGACTTATAAATATATATATAAAGGAGCTAGGTTCTACCGATTGAGTTATTAATCTGTTTGAAATGGGTTACTGAGAGAGCAAGTTCGTTATTCGGTTAATGAGTATCAGTGCTTGAGAATATAACCTAATAAACACAGGCAAAGTTGTTATTTCAACAATAATTTTAAAGAACACATAACCTAAAGATTTAATACGTTTCTAAAAATATCTCCAATTTAATCAAAAAGTTTTTTTTTGTTATTTGACATGATTGTTCACCATGTAGCGTGATTATTTACATGCACTTGTTTAAACATTTCAATTGATGTTTAAATATAATAATTATTTACCATTATATTAACTTCATTTATTACAAACCGCCAAACTTCAAATCCATGGTCCACCATCTTAACCTCTGGCCAAAATAATATAGCTATATTAACCATTTTTAGATGTTGTTTCAGGTTATAGTCGATATAATTTATTTGCAAAAAATAGCAAGATTAGTTGGATTAGAATGAACTAGACAATATTAGTTCAGCTTTATTAATGTGAATAGGGATATTTTTATTATTAGCTCTTTAATCCCTCTCGATGGTGTTTTTATCCACTTTTGTGTCTGTAATGAAATCGGATATAGTTATATATTTTAAAACAATATTTCTTTTGATTATTTAGAAGATGATTGTGTTATGGCGCCTTGCAAAAAATATAGTTCGAAAAACCTTATTTGGCTGCCTAACCTTGATTAAAACCTAAGGTTTCAAGACATCATGATGGACTTTGTTTTATAATTCATTATTATATTAACTATATCCTTATTAATTTATTACCGACTGATCCATTAAAATGTTTAAAAGTTATTACTTCCCTTAACCCTCCCATGTTTTCAACTTATAACCGATATGTCACCTTCAGTTGTTAAAAGTTGGTTCAACTGATATCAGATGTTGAAAGGAATTGTTTTATATTTGGTGATTTTAGTAAACATCATTTTGTGTGTAGATTTGATGGCCAAGCAGAGGAAGTGTCTTTTAGTTCTTATACATTATGAATCTCCTTCTAAATATGATATTAGAACTGGAATTCTTAGTTCTTTGGACTTCTCATCAACTCTAGTTGTACTTAAAACTTCTATTGAAGTCCTTAAGGCCTCATCGTTTTGGAACTTTCTTTCCTGTCTTCAATCCTTAACTTCTATTATCTCGAATAAAGAAAGTTTTGGAGTTATCTTTAAAGAGGTTGCTCTCTCCACTTGACTTTCTTCTTGTCACAGATATTTTCACCTCAAAGTTCCTTGGTGGGAATTCAATCTTTTAGTTGCATGAGGACAAAGTGCATGTCAATCTATAAGTCACCACAAATGTCAAAAATATATTTATTGAGAAGGGTTGTTAGAGATACTTTTGTTCATCTTTAAACAAGGGCACATATCTATCAATTGTTTTGAAGGAGTTTCGAGTCTTTTATAATGTACATTTTTTCCTTAGTAATTAGATCTAGAAATATGTAAAAAATATGCTTTATACACTTTATGAGAGGAACAATGCTTATGCTACCTACTTCACTTCTTGTAGCTTATACTTATTGGTTGACTACTATGCTGCTTCACCCACTGAATATAACTCTCTGAGGCCCTTACAGTGTTATCAACAAACCTTTTTTCTGATTTTGAGCAACAGTGAACACTTCATCTGAAACGTTATACTTCTGGATCTCATGATATAACTTATTGTATGTTGGCAAGTATTGATATCTGAACGGTTTTTAATAAATGTTTATAATGACTTAGATTCCTAGTAAGTGTTAAAACCCTAGTCTGAGAATTGAAGGGTGTTTATTAGATGCTCTCCTTCGAGTCTATCACTTCAAAATTATGAATAGCTAGAACAGATAGTCGTCAAGTAGCTATTTGCAAAATTTCACATGCAAATAACCTATGCGAAGCCAAGCATAAGTACAACGAGTGATACAGTGTGTTCAACAATATCAACTTTATAAGGGTCATGAGAAGGAACAGTGTTATAAGATATGTAACCACTCCTAAAAATTCAACCGCTTCTGACATGCAGAAGTTAAACAGGGTATATTTTGTTTTCAAATCCAGTACATCCCCAAGTACTGTATTTTTGTAACCAGAGGAATTTTGATACCTTTGATATGAAGATGAATAATAGTTACCAGTTTTTTATGAGTAATTGCCATACATTGAAATTGAAATACTGAAAAGAGAATCTCCAAGCATTCACACAACATTGTGCACAATCCAAGGTATCCTGAGGAGAAGAACAAATGAAAGACTAGTTACGACCCAGTTTCTAAATATCATGAGCATTTATGGTTCCATGTTTAGCTGTCTGTAAAATGTTTTATGAAATAACTATGTATAACGTTATAAAATGAAGTATTGAGGTTTGATCTCTGAGGTAACCAACAACTGATGACCAGTATCATTTAACCAACATTTTTCAGTTTTCATTGTGAACGTACGGCCATACAGATATTTTACAACCGTTTTAGGACATACCCCTGTATCTAAAACTGTACAATTTTCGAAGATTTACATCAGTTTTAACACAATCAAAACCAGATTGAGTGTCTCAGCAGAAGACCAACTAATGAATAAG
Source organism: Limulus polyphemus (assembly GCF_000517525.1). Taxonomy (NCBI): domain Eukaryota; kingdom Metazoa; phylum Arthropoda; class Merostomata; order Xiphosura; family Limulidae; genus Limulus; species Limulus polyphemus. The sequence continues at coordinate 47,101 of NW_013667441.1, forward strand.
CTAAAGAAGCCTATAATTTTACCAAGCATTCTGAAGCACTACATAATGTTGAAATATCCAACTGAATCCAATAGTGCTCGTATGTTGCAGGATTTTAGCAACACGAGAGAACAAAAAAAAAGGTCGGTAAAACATGAGTGAGGAAGGTTGTTTTATCATGTTTCATGTTTTAACTATTTACCAACAAATATTACAATTCTCAGACTACTATTTACCAACAAATAGTACAATATTCAGACTACTATTTACCAACAAACAGTACAATTCTCAGACTACTATTTACCAACAAACAGTACAATATTCAGACTACTATTTACCAACAAATATTACAATTTCCAGACTACTATTTACCAACAAATAGTACAATATTCAGACTACTATTTACCAACAAATATTACAATTTCCAGACTACTATTTACCAACAAATAGTACAATATTCAGACTACTATTTATCAACAAATAATAGGATTGGCCGATACATTATAACACTGATACGACTGAAAGAGCAGCCATATTCGAGGTCGAGTTTCGATCCCACGACCAACAAATCATGTATATGTAACACCTATGGAAGTCACTGGAAAATACGAATAAAAATATTATGTTTGATGACAAGGATATCTCAAACACAATACTGAAGTTAATAATTTGAAGTAAATTTATAAGCCTACTTGACTTCTTTGAAATACATGATATTTTTTTTGTTCCTTTATGCACGTAATTTTAGAAGGAAGGTGAACGGTAAAAAATACTTAAAATTCCAAGGGTTTATATATTTTGTCTCAACTAATAAAGTTTCTACATCAAAAAGAAATAAAAAACGTAATTTAGTCAAGTGTATTCCAAACAAAAGTAAAGTAGTTCGACGAGTATAGGATAAAAGTATTTCTTATACAAAATTGGGACCCTGGTGGCAAAACGATATGTCTACGGACTTATAACGATAAGCTTCGTTAAAAACCAATCTAACTGATTAGCAGGCTTTGTTTCACTTTACCACAATTGTGATGGCGTACAGAAGATAATTATACCTCATCACACGAGAAACATCTCCGTTAAAAGTTTTCGTATAATTAACATCTATGTACATGACACTTCAGTTGAAAACTTAAAAGGTTTAAATGTAAAGGTAAGTCCATTCCTAGTCAGGAAGAATTTATGTGCATACAACATAATGTTTTTCTTTAATGTTGAATATGTATGCTTTTTTTATGTGTAATTCTGAGATGAAGTTTATTTACCTTGCAAAGGTTTCATTTTTTAATGATCTGTTAAAACAGCTTTTAGCTGTAAAAGTGTATTAACTTGAGTCCAAAATTATTGAGTTTTTATTATATTAATAATAAGACAAGTTTGTATTATTTTGCTTGTAAGCTATGCTCTGAAAATGTGTTCAGTAATGCAATCTTCTTCAGTAAATCAACTAAAATTTACTTAAACCCTCCTTCAATGTTTTCTGATTAATCACTTCCAGAAGCTCATTTTTATTATTTATTTATATACAAGTTCAGTATCCTGTAGTTATTTTGTGTTCTTACTAAATTGCCATATTTTTACTACATTTTATAGGTCGCATTTGGCTGTGATTAAGCAGTCTAAAGGGAAATATACCCACGTTACAGTAGTTGTTCTGCGATAAATGAGATATGGGTAAACATAGAAAATACAGGCAATCTGAACAGGAACTATATAGAAATACCACACACTTATCTGTAGTAAACTAATAGCCCGATTACCGTGTAACCTGAGACGACTCACGCATACCTGTACATGAGATAATCCGGAATAAAAGCTTGTTTGTTTGTAGTTATGCACAAAGCTACACAATGGGCTATCTGTGCCCTGTCCACCACGGGTGTCGAAATCCGGTTTCTAGCGTTGTAAGTCCGCAGACATACCGCTGTACCACTGGAGGGTGGAATAAAAGCTCCATCTTTGAGAACAATATTGAAAGTCGTGTTACTATTAAGAATGAGAAAGAACTATGAGAGAAACATGAAATATGCTACACACAACACGAATAATTGCACTTTTAATGTGTTGTCAACAACATTATGTTGAAGTTAACCAAGTTGATTATACCACTGAATGCATACAAATATTGTATGCAAAACACTTAAGCTTGTTAATCAATACCCTGGGGTGCCAAGATATCAATTCTAAGCCATGTTCCATGTTCTTTGTTCCATACTGTATATATATATATATA
>NW_013667441.1:49319-64562 GCF_000517525.1 Limulus polyphemus
TTGTCGAAACGTTGTACATTTACTGTTATGTTAAACTTATATTAGTTTTTCTTCATTACCCATTCAAGCAGTCTCCTAACATTATTAGTCTCAAAGTGGGTTCCTCGTCATCAAACTTAAGCTTGTTGTTGACACAGAGACCGATTTTATAAGTATAACCCACACATACAACATATAAGCCGTCAGTGTTTGTCGTCGATTGTTACGAAATCCGGGATGCCAGTCTCGACCTTCACCACGCTCTGCGTGACACTCCCAGGTGCCCTCTAGTCCTTGATATACGCAAAGTCTGAAGTATCTGTCTTAGAGCTCAGGGGACCAATAGCTGAATCATAGGTGGGTCACCATGTTTTGGTCATTATAATGGTGTATTACTCCATACAACACACACAACTAATTATACAAGTGTCAGATAATGAGCGTGTCAGTACTACAGTTGAAGGTATATGATGGTTGTGTTTACCTTGCTCCACAGTAAGTAGCAGCAAAGTTATTCAATACACAATCATATATTGCATATTTTGGAAGTTTTTTAGTTATTTAACTGATGTACGATCCAATTATTTGGTTGACTCCCTTCTATACAAGTAATGGCGGTAATACTTATAAATAGTGCAGTTCCAAACTGTTATTTCTTTGTTTTTCGGGTTCTGAACTTGGGGGTCCCCAGCATATCACTAGTGTACATGATTATACCTTCTACTCTGTCTTGCACCAATAGCAATGCTGTTACTGACATCATTATACAGCAGAAAAGGACAGTCTTGTTTCAGTAATGCTAACAAAAAATTAATTGAAAACAAAATAGTTACTTAAATGCTTGGCCAAAGTCTACAGTCCACATAAATGAATTTGGGTTTTAGTGATAGCATATAATGCTATAGTAGTCTTGAGAAACTAGTAGCCTCTAATCATAGATGGTACAATGTGAGGCATGGGAAACTTTAGATCTCTTGTTTAGTCGCAGGTTGAGGTGTGTCTCTGATCACTGTGATTTCCACAGGAGCAGTAGACACTCCATCCATTCCAATGATCAAGATATTATACCTGTGAATTCATGAGTAAACACTTCTGATTTCAATTTGACGTTGTCTTTATTATTTGATAAAACACCACATTCAGGTTGCCAGCAGCAGACTGAAATGTGCAGCAAAACATCAAGACATTATCAACATAGATCAGGCATCTCCTATTGCAACTCTGTCAGTGTAAGCTCCATTAGATGCTTGAAAATGGCAGGCAGTGATACAGGCCAAATGGAATGATGAAAAACTCGTACAGCCCATCTCGAGTTCTGAAGGCAGTTTTGGATCTTCTATCATCATCAATTTCAATCAGCAAGTATCCAAAGAAGAGATCAAAAGTGTTGAACCATCAACCACCTTCCAATGCATTCATTAATACAAATATCTGCCTATCTAATATCAGAGAACCTTGATATAACCTTCTTTCTCATAGTTACTATATGAGATGACAAAGCACTATGAAGGCTGTATGATTCCATCATTTAATGTCCACCGTATCTCAATACTGTCTATTTCCCTAGTTCTCCAGGAAATACTGTGTGACAATTGTTTAATGGGACATATTTCTTTATGGTGGCAAGCTAGTTGTCTGACCCATTCATTTTTGTCCACAAATAACTCTATCTCATCATATTCAACCAGCAATTCATGGAGACTGTTGCTGCATTAAATCCACAGTACTTGCATAATTATCAGTTAATGATCTCAGATATTCTGACAGCCATAAGTTCCCTCTCAGATGAGTTGTGATAGAAGCTGTACGGCAAATTCCAGTTATTTCCACTTTACTTACCATGCCAATAACCATTCCAACTGTACAGCCGAGTATTGAGAATACCATATCGAGAGAAGCTATTTATGCATTTACTATGACATGGCCTTAATTGGAAACTAGTGAAAGCCCTGCCTACTGACTGTCATCCAGTGAGGGTGTTGAGGTGTTGGAATTTACTTGTGGGGGTGGGTGGTTATGGTGCATTCTGACAATTTCACTGTTGTCAGCTATATTACCTAATATGGGGAACCAAGTCCATATCTCTGTGTTTTCAGACTCTGGATCTCTTGTACAGGGCCAATGACCATGACATGAAAGTTCTGGCGTGTCATGTTCTCGGAGTTATGAATCTTGTGGCGTGTCATGTTCCCGGAGTTATGGATCTTGTGACCAATCACTTATCATGTTCCAACACAACGGAGTGGTCTCTTCATCCCCAGGATTTTCTGTGGATGTGTTCTCAACTGGGAACTCCACATATATATGCATTTTCCACTCGCTGGAATGTTAAACTTCCTTTTTGGTCTCCAGTTCCTCACCCCTTAGCTCTGGTGGTAGAGTCCAGATTGGAGGAGTCTTCATTTTTATGCCTACCTTCTGATCAGACTCCTCTTCTGTGTGTTTTTCTTATCCAGATCTCTCTTTGTTGTTTTCTGCCGGTTGTTCAGTATTGGCTGGCTCAGACGTGGTTCCCTTTACTCTGGCTCTTACTGAAGCTACAGCCTCTAACCTTATCTCTGTCCTGATTGCTCCTCCCAACAACTTCAATCATACGTTTTTCACCAACATCACCCCACTCCAGCTTCACATGGGGTTTTTGTCTGGTCTTGTGCCTCAGCTCTGGGATTCGCCTATACCATTTGCCCTTCCTCATTGTTTATGTACTAGAGGTATTGGTCCTACTTCAGACTTTGGTCTATTGGCAATGGCTTCTGACCATCCTTACCTTCTGTTCCTCACCTGTTCCAGTTCTTCATGTGGTTGCTTGTTCAGGGGTTGTAAGTTTCAACCGTTGCTCTTTATGAGGCTGCTCTATCGAACACCTTCCTTTATCCCATTTAGAGAACGCCTTCCAGGGTTTCCAATAGTGCCGGTGGTACCAGGTTGCCAGTACTCGAGCATGTCTAATTATGTGACTTGAGCAGTTAGATATTCAGTTATTCTTCCCAGTGTGTTCTCGTGAGAATTTTATTTTCACACCAAACAATACTGTCAATTATCTGTAAGCCCACGTGGTATGACGACTATGGCAATGAATCAGTTGAAATCTAGGCTTTCTATTGGTTATAAAATTAATGGGTGTCGGCCTCAGAAACATCTATTAGCAAATTGTAAGTTACAGCATGACAGAGGTAGGCGTGAAAGGTGATTTCTGAATTTTCACTAATTGCTCTTTAGCCCCATAAGATTGAATAATATAAATATATAGCTTCAGAATATCGATAACGAAATTATAGAGAACATTTTACGTTACCTTTCGTAGTTTTCTAGGGAGTGGACAGAAAAAATCCAGAAGAGGAGGTGGCTCAAGAACAAATATACAAATTCTTACACGAGGGGAATTTGAAGTTGTTTGTAAATATTTCCTTATACAATTAAGAACTTTAAACTTATATAATATTAAAATTTGATGTATTATTTATGGTTTGATGTCAAGTTTGTTCGTATACCATGTTAATTAAGTCGTTTAATAAAATTTTGAATGGAACTCACTGAAACGCTGTGACGTGCAATTTGGCCTGATTGCATGCTAAGGGTTAATCACGCATGCACCTACTTAACGTGCAATCAGTCAAGTAGGCACATTCACCTTATCTTCTCTTACAGAACGTGAGAGTCACCAATTTCCCATATTTCATGCCATTGCCGATTCTCGCGGTGAGATTCGCTTAATGACTGAAGTATGAACTCAAACTACCACATCAAACATTTATAATTCTTGAAAAGTGAAGCTGAAATATCAGAGGAGACATTCAGTCTAAACTCTGAAGATGGGACATGTAATAACAGATATTATTCTCAACATATGATGTACTGTAAACCAGTACTGGTACCAGTACTGGACACAAAGTACCGCCAGTACCGCAAACTTTGATGCCTTCCCTTCCTTTACCATTTCTTTCGTCTGGTCCATCCCCTGCATTCCTTTGTTCTACCAGATTGGAATCTCAATGTTGTCCTTCGTTCCCTGTCTAGTTCTCCCTTTGAACCCATTGCAGTGTGTTCCTTGTACTTTTTACCCTTAAGGCCTATCTCATCCTCCCCTGGCATGTGGTCAGCATTGTTTTGATATTTATGCCATTAATGTTTCCTGCATCCTTTACCATTCCTTACATGTTCTCTACTATCTAGATCTGGCCTTTCTTCTCAGGACATCAGCTGCCTGGGATGCCTTTTCTCTTATTTCGTTACCTTCCTTCTCCCACATGTTCTCCCATTCGGATCTGGATCATCTACTTTGTCCAGTTCGTTACGTGCTGTTATATGGCTTGTTCTGCCTCCTTTCATGATTCACGTTCCCGTCTCTTTATTCCATGGAATTCCTCTGTTTTCTTTGTTCTTTCACCTATTACACTTACTGGTTGGGTTCGTTAACTCGTATGACTGGTGTATTCTGATGTGTCCATGGATGGTCACCATCTACATCATGTCACTTCACACCATATTTCTCATTTAACTATGTCCTTAGCTGCTCGCAACCTTCGTCTTTTGGAGAAGATTGGTCAGGCTGGTATGTGGACAACTCCCAATTCACTTGTCCTCTTTATCTGAACAACATAGCTGTGTCTTCCTTGAGTGGGTATTGTCTTCGTCCTATGGCAATTCTGTACACGTCTGTTTGCCTGGGGTAAGTAGGCATATTATTCTTTTTTTTAATTACCTCGTTGATATACATGATATTTCACGCCCCCACCTGGTGGAGGGTGTTGCATGGTCAGGTATCCTGAATATTATATCTTGGCACTAACTCTGTATACTTCCATAACACTCATTGTAGAGATGGGGGTGTTTCTGTAAGACCACTGGCTGCTTATCTGGGGTGTGTGCAGATATCTATGTATATATGTTTTGATTATCACTGTATTGCATATAAAGGACCATTACTCATCGACTTCATGAGTAAACCAGATGGGGATTTTTGCCCATCCTTATTGACCCATGATTCTTACAATAAGGGCCTTTCTGCTTTTCAAAATAGGGAATAGTAGATACCCATTGCACTGTCTCCAGTGTGTCATTCCTCCGGACTCCCCATGTATATCCAAAGTGCTTCCCCTTGATGTCTTTTGCCCAGGCAAACCGCACTTGTTGATCTTACAATCTTATGCAAGCTGCTTCCACTGTTGTTTTGACTGGATGGACCAACTTGGCACAATCTGATATATCACAAGGCGTTTTCTCTGGGTGTTTTTTTTTGCCTGAGCAGAATGCACTTGGCCTATTCATATATATATCTACAGTCCTTTAGCCCTAGCCACGCATTCTTATATATGATTACAGGTACCTCCAAATGTAACTATGATTGTGTCACATGTTCATGCTTGTTGCATAATTGGACATCTTACGTACTATCTGTTGTCCACGTGTGGAGTCTGTATTACATAACATGGTGTCTGTCTACTAAATTCCACCCTATGTGTCTTACTTTGTTTGTTACTGGGCAAAGAGTATACCTGTTCCAGAAGTATGCTATACTCCACAGGTGTGCCTCCTTATATAATTGTGGCACACCTATTCTTTCATGGTGGTTTTTTCCGCTTGTTTGATTACTTTTGCACCTTCAACGGCCCCTCCTCCTTTGCAATGTGGGATTCTAGCTTTGGGTGAGAGGAGGTAGTATCGTTTTGGAAGTGAACATTTTCTAACACTAAAATGTATTTCTAATAGGTTGATAACAAGACTAGTATTGCACCACGAGTTGGTAAGAACGTACTTAATTAAGTAAGGGAAATACAAAATGTTTACCAAGGACATTTATATATGTCTTATTAAAATGGAGCTTGCTATGCATGACAAAAACTCGGATCTTGAAAACTACTACACCGATCATCACCAATCGTAACTGGGTAATATTTTTATAACTAGGCAGTATTTTTTATAGCTGAGCAATAAATAAAATAACTGAAATTTCCATGAAAATAATAAGTTTCAGATTTAACAAATAAAAATGACAAACAAAAAGGAGTAAGTTTCAAATATAAAACAGTAAAAATACAAACTAAAAAAAAATTTGTTTTTCTTTAGTGAAAATCCCAAGAGCGTTGCAACAGAAAAGCAAGGCACTTTCATTGATAACTGCGTCTACGAAGAAATACTTCAATAAAATCTACTCTGTGATGTAATGCTGTGATGATAGCTCATTTTTAAACTAAAATCCTTTTTCTCATGGATGGTGAACATTATTGAATGTCAAGTATGAGTACATTGTTGTAGAACTGTCAGAAAATTCCACAAAAGGTCGCAGTCCTGTTTTTGGGCAGCGGCCAAATAGCCTTCGGCAGGAACTAGCAGTTATACCTGCCCAGAGGGCATTCTGCTAGTATACATAAGGCAAATACACCCTTCTCAAACAAAAACTTTGATGTGCGTAAGATGAAGGAGCAATACATTTTTTGTAAATGAAAAATCTGTTTATTTTTATGACCTAGTTTACAAACTAGGTCAAAACATTTTGATCCTGCGAGGTAACAGAAGAAAAACAAATGACATTTCGAGTTTTAAAATAAGATGAGCTAGTTTAACAACTTAATGTTTACATGGTTACTCAACAGATTAATTAAAATATATTTCCTTTCACAATAACCCACTACACTAATATGTTATCCAGCATAACAATATTAGCAGAAGCTTACAGAGGTACCCAACAATGTAGGAATTAAAAGTTAATGTTATAAATGGGATGTGGGTCGTCCCTTTATACTATTTTGAGCCGTAACACACTAACTGTTCGTCAATACAGTGGCATCACCATAGTATCACATACAACAGATACTCCTGTTACGTGGGGTATTAAACGTCTCTTTCTTTCATCTTCGTTTTCATGTATTTTGTTACTGACATCCTTACTCATTTGATCCCTTATCAGCGCATTAAGGTAGTGAAATTAAGTTGGCTGACAACTTCGAACAGTTAATCCGATTGATTATTTATTTTAATTTAATATTTTGGGAATCCACCAGACTAGTTCTTCTAAATTCCATTAAAATGTGGTAAACCAGCCCCCTAACAACAACCTGTGATACCAGACAGACTGATAACTCCGTTTTAATTGTGTGTTTTTTTTTTTTCATCCTGAGGCCTCTTACAACTCTTGTGCACCTTAGAAACATCGATGTATCATCGATGTTTCTCTGGAGGAAAGGCAGCAAGTCAACACCTCCCGTCGCTAACTCTTGAACAACTGTTTTATCAACGAATAGTGGGACTGGCCATCACATAATAACGCCCCCAGGGCTGAAAGAGCGAACATGTAAGGCTACTGGGATTCGAAACCACAGTCCGCAGTTTTGAGTCGAGTGCCCTAACCACCAGGTCTATAGGTTTGTTATTAATTGTATTTTATCTGTGTATGTCACAATCCGCAGTTTTTGAGTCGAGTGCCCTAACCACCAGGTCTATAGGTTTGTTATTAATTGTACTTTATCTGTCTATGTCAGAAACTGTTTTATCAGATTATTAAATATTCATATAAATTATTTCATAATAATAATAAATGTGAAACAGAATTTTTAAACATTGTTGTCACAATATTAAATACTCCAAAAAATTACTTAAATATGATTAATGTTACTTTTTTTCTGCTTTTGAACCTACGTGACTAACTATTTAGAATAATTTTAAACTTGTATTCTAATATACTACAGGTTGTGAACACTACCAGCTGATCTTTCATCTTATTTATAAACCATGAAACTTGTCAGTTGTTGTTGTTGTAAAGTATAAAGCTACACAATGGGCTGTCTGTGTTCTGTCCACCACGCTTATCGAAATCCAATTTTTAGCGTTGTAAGCACATAGACTTATAGCAGAACTGTTGACTTCAGAAACATTGAGAGGTGACTTTTAGAATACTTGCCCCATAGTGATATGTCTGCGGACTTACAACGTTAGAAACAGGGTTTCGATCCCCGTGGTGGGCAAAGCACAGATAGCCCATTGTGTAGCTTTGTGCTTAACTTTTAACAAACAAACAAATTAGAATACTTATTTTTAGTATTTTACCTGTGAAATTATGTTTCTAAACTATTTTAAAATTGGACATTCTTGTTGATAAAGTCAATCAACCTTAGCAATCAGAATTAAACAGCGAAGCCTAGTAATGTCCAAAAGCTAAAAAAGCTTGGAATTAAACAGAAATCCTGACAAATATGTAGCGCCACAAATGATAGTTTTCGACAGCTACATGAAGCAACATGACACGTATATTAACTTATTATCTGTGTATATACCAATATAAAAGATAAGAACTTAAGATATTGTTTTGTACTTATTTACAATACTTATAGAGAGTGAGCAAAGTCGAGTAATATGTTTTCGATTTTGTATATTTCGTGTATCATTATATATATATGTATCAATATGGAAAACAATAAAAATAAACATTTGTCGTGATAACTTTATATCATAAACTTCACTTCTCTATAGATTTGAATAAAGCTAGAGATATTCCTTTTTTTCCTGTAACCAGAATTTCTTTATGACCGTCTAATACACAGCTTCAGCCTTCTAGCCTTTATGGTAGGTAACTGTTCTAGCTGTCTTATCAGTCACTTGGGAGGGTTGTATGCAGTGTTCCTGTACGATTCGTACAAGTGGATTTATCATAGAAGTTAATTTAGATTATAGATAACACCAACTTGTGATAAAAACAAGCTACCTATATGGACCTTCGGCATTAATCCCAATAACTATAAAGCTTCCACAGCTGAAACTGCAGAACGTGTTGAGTGGCACATCGCGATCGAGAAATCAGAATTCCCACCACTGTACCACACTCTGTGTATCAGCCCAGGATCGAATCCCGATTACAACACAGAAATAGTCCTTTTCAGGCCTTTTGTGAAAATGGCGGTATCTAGTTACAAGCAAAAGTACCCGTCCCCAGTGAAAAGAAAAGGTTAAGTTAATCTATTAATTTAAATTATTTCATGGAGTTTAAAAAGCTGTGAGCTACTTATACCGCCAACCGCGAAAAGTAATTGTTGAGCATTTCAGTCATGCTAAGAGCGACTCAACAATAACATACGGTAAATCTACATTTTTATTCTTTTAGTTACGTCACATTTGGAAATTTGCCCCCCAGTGGCACAGCGGCATGTCTGCGGACTTACAACGTTAGAAACCGGGTCTCGATACCCGGGGTGGACAGAGCACAGATAGCCCATTGTGTAGCTTTGTGCTTAACTTCAAACAAACAAACAAACTTTTTCTGCGTGCGCAGTTTATCAAACTGGAAACAGACGAACGCTCAAACAGACACCACGGTTCGCAATAAAAAAAATATACAACATAAATCAGAGCATTTGTAATTTGTAATACAATTATTTGACCTTAACTTTCCAATGTTACTGTTCATGTTGTTAGTAAGTCTTAATGTGTGCTTATACTCTATCTCATCAGCTCCCTAAGCCTGAAATGTTGTCATAACGGGTAGTAAGTTATGTTTAGCCAATATTTCAGAAACTCGAAATTTGCATAAATATGATGTTAAGTTGTTATTTTTGTCCCCTTTAAATATTTGTACGATTAATATGTTTTAGTAATATTATCTTTCTAAAAACAAACACAAAATAATTACTATCTTCGTAAGGACTGCCAGGATACGTTTGATGGCTTGTAAAATAAATAATCTCTATAATTCAGAAAGAAACAACAATAGAGGTGTAATACGAGAGAGTTTTAAAACACAATTTGGAATACACTGTAATATGTAATAAAGTAGACTTCCTTTTATAATAAACTTGTTTATATGCATTTATGTATGTATGTGTCAGTTTCTGACTATAGTTAAGGTAATACATCCGGGTTAGTTTAAAGCTCCTTCAATCATACAAGTATTATTTACACTTTTCATGATATTAACTTTATTAATTATTATTCTTATTATACGAAATATCACACTTACTATTGTTAAAGATGTCATTAATAAGACCGAAGTATTGCCTGTAAAATAATCCCAATTGTAGTAAAGTGAAACAAAGCCTACAAGTAACTGTTTTTTTTTATATTGTTTTTTGAATTGTTCTTAGTTATATCGCAAAAACTAGTTTACTTCCTAGAGACGAAAGCCCCGAAAAACAGGACACTTTTACTTGTTAAAAACAACGAGTTGTTACAAACGAGCGTTATCAATAGATGTTTTATTTATTGTTATTTTAAGATTATATAGAATTGTTAGCTCTGTTAATAAAATCAGGATTATCCTGGATCTCCAAAGCTTGCTGAATCTCGTATGACGCGTACACAGCTGCTCTTAAACAAAGAGCGGGATTGACTGTCACAGGGCTACCAGTACTATTCTTACGCTAGCCGTCCCTAATTTAGCAGTGTAAGACTAGAGGGAAGGCAGCTAGTCATCACCACCCACCGCCAACTCTTGGGCTACTTTTTTACCAACGAATAGTGGGATTGACCGTTACATTATAACGCCCCCACGGCTGAAAGGGCGAGCATGTTTGGTGGTATGCGGATTCGAACCCGCGACCCTCAGATTGTGAGTCGAGCGCCTTATCCACCTGGCCATCAACTGTTTACAGAAAACATAAATAGAACCACACGATATAAATATCATATGATAAAAATAACTAACTCAAAGTTAAAAGTGAAACGTACCAGATAGTCCTCGTGTAGCTTTGCGCGAAATTCCAAAACAAACAAACTGTAAACAGTTACGTTGAAAATGAAACCTACGTTCTATTCAAGTAACAATAACTCTTTGCATAAAAGTTCCAGATTCAGGTATTTCTAATTCGTAACAAAGTAAACAATCAAGCAACACAGAAAATAGAAAAATAATCTGAGAATAAACAAGCATGTTATATGTTTCTCAAGTCACTCATCACTTCCATACTTTGCTGTTAAAAAATCTAACGGAAGATTTTTGATACATAGATCTGAGGAAGTAGACCGCCACTCCACTTCCAAAGCAGCTTCATGTGCATATTAAATTATTGTATTTTGTACCCATATATTTCGAAACAGTGTTTTTATTCTGAGGGAAGGGGGGTTCTGAAAGGACGGCGAGATACCTAACCAGTGTCGTTTTTATCGTGCGGGAAGGGGAGACACCTCAAACCACAACAGCAGTGTTTATGAAGCTGTAAATATAAAAGTGTTTCCACATTTAAATGTAACGGAAGTTGGTTCACACTCTCTACATCCCCGATTTATTTCCGATAAAGCTAAATGTGTAACCATATGTTTACAAAATTAAAAAAAAGGTTGAACTCTGTTGAAACTTAAACAGTTGACAGGTAGACTGGTATTGTTCAGGAGTTCAGGATAACAAGTTCGTCTGTTTTAGATTTTTAGAGTTCAACATTTTTTTTATGGGAATTGTAAAAATTGTATTGTTATATTAAACAATAAGCTTCATATTGTTTCTTCGACTGTGATTCGATTGTTTTCTCACAAAAACCAATCATCGTTAGCGACGATATCTTTAATGTAAGAAACTTCCTGGTTGGTTCTGATCACACTTAACGCTAAGCTACAGGTAGTTACAACTAGTCATTCCCTCTAAGTTCTGATTACGCAGTGACAGAGAAAACTTAGCTCAACATGACTGATCTTGCCTCTCGACTGATAACATTTTCAGTGTCGCCTTCCACTAGTGACGCCCATCAGGTATGTAGTTTTATATCAGCATTAAATATACTCAAAATAAGTTCACTTTGCATGTTATCTGAATGTCAGATAACAGTTCTTTCTTAATCCATGTTGCCAATGATACTTGTCATAAAGCAAGACTATTAGGCCTATTGTAGTTTCAAATATTCCGTTATACCCTCGGTCCATATCATAAGAGTATTAGGCCTATTGTAGTTTCAAATATTCCGTTATACCCTCGGTCCATATCATAAGAGTATTAGGCCTATTGTAGTTTCAAACATTCCGTTATACCCTCGGTCCATATCATAAGAGTATTTCAATCACACTGTTTACTGGTAGCTACGCAGTAAGTGTCTTTTTTGGAGGAAAAGCGTAATAGATCTTGTGGTTCGGACAATCCAGGTGTGCAAATGCTTGGTACAAACTGTGACATAAGCCGTCAGATATTAGATGAGGCTAAATTATTTGTTTGTATTTTACACGGATGATCTGGACCAGATGTGGACGAAATAATGTATTTTCCAAAGCAAAACAACTTATAGCAACACAATTCCATAACGACGAATGCTTTAAAAAGCATTTTCAATGTGCGAAATACCAAACACCCATTTAAACACGCGCTCTTGAATCTAATTTGCAGATCCCAAACCCCATAGGAAATATATAGAAGATGGTTATGGACATCTGCATCTCATGTGACATGCAGTTAGTGAGTGTTGGGTGCACAGGTTATTGCAACACGAGAGTATAATCATGTTTTGCTTACAACTTTCCTTGATGTATGGAAATATGGTAATCAATGTAGAAACAAAGATGTCACAACCATTACTGCTGATGGCGAATGTAGATGACTTAGTACTACATCATTAGTATGTGGTAATAAATGTGTCGCAGTTCTTACTGGTGATGAAGCTGAAGATGACTTACCAATGGTATGTGGTAAAAAATGTGTCGCATTTCTTACTGATGACGAAGATGATGGTGAGTGTAGATGACTGAGTACTACATCATTGGTATGTGGTAATAAATATGTCACAGTTCTTACTGGTGATGAAGCTGAAGATGAGTGAAGATGACTCAATACTACATCTTTTTCTTGATATTTGCGAAAAGATGTTTATTTAAAATATAAATTGATTAAAAACAAAGTATAAAAGATTGAATGGAATACGTTAGTAACATTAATATTCAGTTCCTCTCATAATAAATTAAGACTCATTTCAATACCCCCCCCCCCTCACTGATCAGGCTAGTAAGATCAGATATATTATATGGAATTAAAATACATTCTTTTTATTCCAAATTGACAACAAGCGTATTCTTACTCAGAAACTTATGCCCATCATTTAAGAAGGAAAAAATATTTGTTGCAACAAACTTCGAAAATAGGCTTCAAATGAGATCTGACTCATGGATTAATACATCTATAATTCACCAGTCTATCTTCATTAAATATCTACATTTTTATTAGTAAAAACTTTTGAATAAGCAGTGATAACTTTAACTGGTTACTTAATTATTTTTTCTTATAAGGTATTTGGAACTCGAGTACTTATTACTGCTGCTGTAGTTAGACTTACACCATTAATTTTATATATTTCGAGCTCCTACGGAGGCTGATCGTAAAAAAATCAAGTTTCGATACACGCGATGGACAAAGCACAGATAGCCCATTGTGTAGCTTTGCGCTTAATAACAACACAAACAATTTTGAAGTAATAGACTAGAGGGAAAGCAATTAGTCAACACCATCCATTATCAACTTTTGGACATCGTTTGTCAAAACGAATAATGAGAATTCACAGTCACGCTTATAACACTGCAACGGCCCTAATGTGTGTAACAATATTCTTTGTTTGTTTGTTGTTTATTAATCCATGGTTTACTACGTTAACCACTGGTTTCAATGATATAACTATATTAACAGTTTTTAGATGTTGTTTCAGGTTATAATGGAAATAATATATTTCAAAAAGTAAGGTAGTTAGTAGCATTGGAACCAACTAGATAACTTTAGGTGACTTTTAATAACGTGAAATGCTTTGAATATAAAACATTGTTAAAGTAACACACGTTTAAATTGTCTCTTTACAGGAACATTTCAAAAATGACAACCTTCAAGAAAGCTGTTCTGACTGTCAAAACATACTTGAAGGCATGAAACAAATTCACGAGGAATTGAAGAAGTATCTTGAGGAAGATGAAACAGCTCGAGCGCATTTCATTGAAAGTTTTGCTGCCTGGATTTCTACACGAGATAAATCCATTAAGTATCTCAACAAGATAGATATTCACTTCAAAAATACAAGTTTGGGTGATAAAATCTCAAAGATTGGTTCATCTGCTGGTAAAATAGGTGGCACTATGGCTGTGGTCGGAATTACTTTAGCACCAGTTACTGGCGGTTTTTCGTTAGGTTTAAGTGCAGGTGGCGCTGCTTTAGCAGCTGCTGGCAAATTAACTGCTGAAGGAGCAAATGTTGCAGGATCAATCATCTACAAAAACAAATGTCAAAAAATCATATCGACTCTGGATAAAGACACAAAACAAAGTGACGAACTTTTTAAAAATATGGAAACCCTGAAACGCTGTGACGAAAATCGGGAGGAACTCCTTAAAGAAGTAAAAGAGTTTATAGACATTATTGAGAATGGGGTAAATGCCAGTAAGTCAGTCGTGGGGCTTTTAGAGAAAGCAGTAGAATTTTCACAGAACTTAGCCCATCTTGAAGAAGTAACGTTTGAAAGTGCTGATAAAGTTTTAAAACAAACTTTTACAATTTCATCAGTAAATGGTACATTTGAAGAAAAGACAATTTGTGACCAGGTTGATCTTAAGCCACCTTCAAACCCGATCTCCCAAAGTTCTGGTGAGGGTTCAGTTGTATCCCCAGTAAAGAAAAAAAGAATTAGCATCAAATTGAAATCGAAAGATTCAAAAAAATAACTTCGTGACTTCATGACCTCATGAAATCTCCAGAGAAAAATATAGCTTGACCAAATGAAGGATTGTTATTGGAAAATAAATGATCACTTGCCATTAGGGTTATGATATTTCCGTTACATGAAAAGAGACCTGAACTTTATTAAAAAAGAAGAAAACAACAAAAAACAAATTCAACCCTTCTTACGTTTCATTTCCGGTTATACGAATCTGTTTTGTTTTTCAATTTTTGTAACCAAAGTTTGGTACAATAAACAATATCTTAATTCTGTATGACGTCATTATTCCTCCTTACGTTTTATTTCTGGTTATATGAACGTGTTTTTGTTTTTCCATTGTAACCAAAGCTTGGTACATTAAACAATTTCTTAATTCTGTATGACGTTATTTTCCTTCTTACGTTTTATTTCCGGTTATAAGAACGCGTTTTGTTTTTCCATTGTAACCAAAGTTTGGTACATTAAACAATATCTTAATTCTGTATGACGTTATTTTCCTTCTTACGTTTTATTTATTTTTTTATTGATCTTATGTATCGTTTACCATAGTTACCTCTCTTATTTGCCATGTCTGATAACCGTACGTTAGATTTCACTACAACTAAAGTCACTTATTTACCATGTCTGATAACCGTACGTTAGATTTCACTACAACTAAAGTCACTTATTT
>NW_013667441.1:65494-69197 GCF_000517525.1 Limulus polyphemus
TTATAGATAACACCAACTTGTGATAAAAACAAGCTACCTATATGGACCTTCGGCATTAATCCCAATAATATCTTATGAAGCTCTGCCAGCCTAGGAGATTTAGGTTAATCATAACTTTATATACAGAGTTAACAATGTTATATAATCTTTATAACAACAATAAAGAATAACATCAATTATTAACGCTTACTTTTAACATCTTGTTCTTTTACAAATAGAAGTGTCTTGTTTTTGTTTTTTTTCGTGGCTTTTGTCCGTGGGAAGTCAACTAGTTGTGCGATATAACTAAAAACCATTAAAAACCGATGTAACTGTTTAG
This sequence comes from Limulus polyphemus, assembly GCF_000517525.1. NCBI lineage: Eukaryota > Metazoa > Arthropoda > Merostomata > Xiphosura > Limulidae > Limulus > Limulus polyphemus. The sequence goes on from NW_013667441.1 coordinate 65,814, forward strand.
CAGGCTTTGTTTTACTTTATCACAACTGTGATGGCGTTCAGAAAATACTTCGATCTTATTAATGACGTCTTTAATAATAGTAAATGTGGTCACTTACATAATAGTAATAATAATTTTTAAGTTAATGGTCCGAAAAATGTAAATAGTACTTGTGTGATTGAATGAGCTTTAAACTAACCCGGAGGTATAGTAAGATACACATATAATGCATACAAACAAGTTAATAATAAAACAAAGTCTACTTTATTACATACTAGCTGGAGTATCAATCCGTTGGACGGGTGAAATTTAAATTCGTTTGTTCCAAAGGTTAGGAAATGGTGCTTCTATTTTTTTATTAACATAATAAACATTAAAAGTGCAATAAAAATACATAAAGGTACCAATACTGAAAAGAAAGGCATACTGTTTTCAAGAATTATATCAATATGGAATTAGATTTCTTCTTTCTTTCAAACAACTCACACACAATAATTACCGTCTTCGTAAGGACTGCTAGAATACGTTTGATGGCTTGTAAAATAAATAATCTCTATAATTCACAAAGAAACATCAATAGAGGTCTAATATGAAACTGATACAAGAGAGTTTTAGAAACACAGTTTGAAATATACTGTAGTCTATAATAATAAAGGGCATGTCTGTGGGTCTGTATGTGTATGACCGCATAGCTCCAATAAGAAAGAATCTAGAAACCTGAAATCTTGCATACATAGAATAAGTGGATCCTGAGGGTGTGCATCTGGGTTTTATTACTTAACCACGTGCGAGCGCATGCCCGTGCGCATATTTTTAATGAGGCAAGCTAGCAAAAAAAAAAACACATAGAAAAGAAGTGGTTCCTTATATTACAACTTCTAATATATGGTTTGTTATGGATTTGGCACAAAGCTACACGATGGCTATCTGCACTAGCCGTCCCTAATTTAGCAGTGAAAGATTAGAGAGAAGGCAGCTAGTCATCACCACACACCACCAACTCTTGGGCTACTCTTTTACTAATAGTGGGATTAACCGTCACTATATAACGCCCCCACGGCTGAAAGGGCGAGCATGGTTAGTTGGACGGGGATTCGAGTGCACGACCCGCATATTGCATGTCGAGCACTCTAACCACCTCGCCATGTCGGACCTCTAATATATAAAAAAACTAGTGCATTTTGGCAACAATCCGTTCCAACAATAGCTTTATGTCATGCTGCTTAGCAAAAAAAGTATATAAGTTATACTTTTTATATGAGAATTGGTGTAGTTAATATAAAACTGCCACTAGAGGGATTGTACAATTTAAAAATTTCTAATTCCTATACGATTAATGACTTGAAAAGACATTTTGGTTATTTTAATACTTATGTAACTGGTACACTGATTCAAATCTAATTACTTTTATTTCAAAAACATTCAACTTAACGTAGCAGAAACTTACAATGATCCAAGAAAATTTCAACAATTCCCTTATATAAAGTTCTATATGATTCACTAGATGGCACCACCATAGATAAAGTTATCGGAGATAAAACTCGAAGCTGAATAAATCTCTGAACACTCAAACAACTTCATGTATACTTTCTAATATTCATTGTCTTACGTATACAACATGTTATTTATTTATTCATTTTGTTTTGAGATTCATTGCGTAATTCACCAAAACTAAGGAAACCAAATAAGCAGATTTGATAGTGATTAACCGAGGCCAAAAGTCCTAAATATCTAAAAAACAAGAGGGAATCCTCAATAGCCGCGGCACTTGAAATTCTTTTAGGTAGGATTAGAGTAAAAAATCTATGAGATTATTATTTTTCCTTTTTTAATAGTTGTATGTTTGTGCGCCAGCAATACCAAGGGCGGGGAGTGCATATAACCAGTTCGATTTTTCCACTTGAAATTTTTAGATCGAAATTTGCATAGAAATGATGTTAAGTAGTTATTTTTGGCTGCTTTAAATATTTATATGACTAACACATTTTCGCTCGGGTTACTATATTGATAGTGTGTGTATTCTAAACTCATCCCCTGGTGGGCGAGCTACAGATAGGTTATTGTGTAACTTTGTGCTGAATAACAAACAAACAGTTACTCGCTTGAAAGATTTACACATTGTCTTTACGGCTTCTGTTTCTTTTTAAATTCGTAAGCTTTATGCAATGAACAAAGCCAACTCAAACGTTAATTTCCCCTACATATTTAACATTATTATGAACTTCTATGTTTAGCGTTATTAGCCCTCAAACTGACCGCTACGCCACCTGGAGGCGATAAAGAAATGTGTTGGTTTAATAAATTAATGTAATTGTCATGTGGAAGCGAGTTAATTTTCTAAATTTCCATGCCCGACCAATATTATTTATCTATCAAAAGAAATTAAAACTTCCTATCTCAAACACCAGAGTGTAGAATACTACAACAAGAATGTTTACTGACTTTAACAATAATGTTTACTGACCGTAACCATTTTATTACTTTTCTATTTAAAGAACAGAAACGCGTATCCATATAAATGACAAACTAAAGAAAGGTTATATTACAGACATTCATCTACATTCAGCAGAAGCTTCTTTTTTCCCATAGCTTTGGCCAATGTTTTCACGCTTACATGTGGTTTTAAAATCCACCCGAAACTGCTTTAATTATTATTTCTGACTCAAAGTTTCTTGGAAAAAAAAAAATCTGCTCACAAAGTACGTAACTGCTACTAACACTTAAGAAGTCAAATGTACATAATTATTTCAATACCTGGTTATTTGTAACTTAATAAATCCAGTAATAACTTCAGGGGCGTAGCTAGGAATGAAGGATGGGTGTGGATCGAAGGACTACCCCAATATTTTAAAAATGTCCATTATCTTCTGATTTTTATCGAACATTTGTGTTTGTCCACTAAAGTTTTGAAAACTTTCGACTTACAATTTAATTTAGACCAAAGTAAATCGCATTCTTTGTGTGGAAGAAAACTTCCGCGTTCTTTTGACACAAAAAGACCCCTTCCCCACCCTCTAGCGCTGAAAAAGCCCTTGTAATTTACACACTGGCTCTATTTTCTTTGTATCAACGTATTGACGTTATGTATGTATGTATTCTTTATTAGATTAAAAAAAAAATCTGATGTTACTTTTTCTTCTTTTAAAATTGGCATAACGTCCCACGCAACACTTAACATTAAAATGACTCAACATAACCTGGCGAAGTCAATACCTAACATTAAAATGAATGCACCATTTACCTATAAGTTATACCGTATAATATTTGCAGCAACAACACGTGACCCAGTTAACATTAAAATGACCCTACATAACTAAGTCAACACTTAACATTAAAATGACCCAACATAACCTGGCGAAGTCAATACTTCACGTTGAAATGAATGCACCATTTACCTATAAGTTA
>NW_013667441.1:70197-72765 GCF_000517525.1 Limulus polyphemus
TAAGTTAACACTTAACCTTAAAATGACCCTACATAACTAAGTCAACACTTAACCTTAAAATGACCCAACATAACCTGGCGAAGTCAATACTTCACGTTGAAATGAATGCACCATTTACCTATAAGTTATACCTTATAATATTTGCAGCAACGACACGTGAACCAGTTAATATTAAAATGACCCTACATAACTAAGTCAACACTTAATCTTAAAATGACCCAACATAACCTGGCGAAGTCAATACTTCACGTTGAAATGAATGCACCATTTACCTATAAGTTATACCTTATAAGTTTTGCAGCAACAACACGTGACTCAGTTAATACTCCATAATTCATTATCTCTTAGAGTTGTTATGGTAACAAACCTGACTCAGGTAATAATAAATAATGAAAACTGCCACATCATCTCTTATGTTGTTATAGCAACACACCCTTCATTTATTCAAAAATAATCATTATAGATTAACACGTGAGAAAACTTGTAAACCAAAGTTCAGAATGCTTTTAGCTTACTGCATTGTCTGATAAATATTTTTACTTCATTATACAGTATGAAGTAATTGTATACTATCAACAACACAAAAACATTTTGTACATTAATTGTTTTGTATATAATATTTATATATTTGGTTCGAGGTATCAAAATATGTTTTACTGAATTACTTAGTAAAATATATTAAGATTTAAGTTTTTTTTATTTATAGCAATTCATTGGGAATATACTGTAAATGACATGTTTTTGTTACTAAGTGCCTCGTTACTCAATATAAACTTCAAATGACTCACAAAAAATCCATAAAAGTATTAAGCATTGCCGATAGGTGGAATTGTTCTATAGTTGCCTTAACGTCAGTTGAGATTTTTTAAACATAAAGCCTAAAAAGAACACATAAATATTTATACGAATTGCTTAGATTAATATAATAATGTGTAAGATGTTTTCTAACTTCGTTATTTATTGTATTATTTGATTTCAAGTGTACATTTCTATTGACTACTACATAATAGCATTTAATTTGATGTCAAAGTTTACAATTCATATTTTAAAGCTTATATTAAATTAATTAACTAGTCACAGCTTCATGTTATAATTTTGCAGTTAAATATTTTCTTGTTTCCAAAATAATATTATTTTGTAAATTTTAATTTAAGTTTACCCTTACTGGCCACTTTTTTACAAGACAATTTAGATCTTTTTTTTTAAGCGAATGAAGCGTCCCTTTTTTCCTAAAAGATTAACGAAAAATTTTACTTTTGAAGAATTAATCTGTAATTCGATTATGTGCGTCTTATTTCCACCCTCTGACAGTAAATTTTCAAAAGTGAGTTTCTAAGGAGAATTACTCTATATAACTTCACTCCCATGTGTCTGATTTCCACCCACTGACAGTAAATTTTCAAAAGTTCGTTTCTATAACAGAGTTATTCTGTATAAGCTCGATCCTGTGTACCAAATTTCCACCCACTGACAGTAAATTTTCAAAAGTGAGTTTCTAAGGAGAATTACTCTATATAACTTCACTCATGTGTATCTGATTTCCACCCACTGACAGTAAATTTTCAAAAGTGAGTTTCTAAGGAGAATTACTCTATATAACTTCAGTCTTGTGTATCTGTATTTCCACCCACTGACAGTAAATTTTTAAAAGTGAGTTTCTAAGGAGAATTACTCTATATAACTTCACTCCTGTGTATCTGATTTCCACCCACTGACAGTAAATTTTCAAAAGTGAGTTTCTAAGGAGAATTACTCTATATAACTTCAGTCTTGTGTGTCTGTTTTCCACCTACTGACAGTAAACATTTAAAAGTAAATTAGTATGGATAACACAGGCCTGCAAATCTAAACTTGATAAAAGTTGTTTTGGTTTTAATAACGGATTTTCAATAATTCAGTTACGCAAAGCTCGAAAATAATATTCATTTGTTTCTATCACGTAAAGATTTTTTACAAATCAGGAAGAAAAAAACTCTTACTTAGATCACATTATTATTTCGTTTACCACAATGACATTTTTTTATTATTATGTTTATTAACAAAAATCCAAGAAGCCGAAGAAAAGGGAAGAACATTGATGTCAAACGAATATGCATCCTCATTCAACCTGATTTTTTATGTGAAATATACGTCTTTTAGTCTCAAAACTACGTGTTGTGATTTTTCTTTTATGTATTGCATCTGGAGCATCTCGTTTCAATAACCAGCAGTAATCAGCCATTATGCTGATGTTCTACCTTCCTTGATACCTCCTCTCCATTTTACTGATGTCTTGATGAAACCTTTCCCCTTGTTCTTTGCACATGGCACCAAGATTTTCAGGGAAATAGTCAATATGTGAGTGTAGGAAATGAACTTTCAAACTCATATTACAACCCAACTCTTTGAATTTATCGAGCATGTTATTGACAATATTTTCAGAACTTTGGTCCTTGTTGTTTCCTAAACATTTGTCAATAATATCTTTAAAGGCATTCCACGCTCCTTTTTCAACTTTCCTCATTGTTCTTTTGAACTGTTCATGTGCAGTCAATTTCCTAATCTGAGGCCCAACAAAAATCCCTTCTT
>NW_013667441.1:73745-75961 GCF_000517525.1 Limulus polyphemus
GAACCTTCTTGCGAAAAGTATGGTATAAACACTTTCTCACGATTACTGTACCAGTTAAATGATGTCCCTAGAGAAAGTAAGCCCGAAGTCTGTACCCCAAAATCTCTAAAGAATTCTTTGGAAGGCTCAAATCTCTCACCAAATCATTAAGTTCACTTTGGATGAAACGTTGTGGTTCACCAGACGTTTCATGTTGAAAACAATCCCAATCATCATTTCTATTGACACCCGATTCAGAATCAGATGAAACTGTATCAAAAGTCTCTGGTGGAGTAGATGCAGGTACATCAGGTCCATGAGCAACAGGTCTTATAGCATATTGAAAGTTTGGATAAGAAATTTCCTTTTTATTTCGAGTGTTGTATGTAGCCTTGCACATTACATGAGCAAAAATAGCAGTCATCTCCATGGTTTCTAGGCTCACACCAGACCATCGGAATTCCAAAAAGCAAAGACTTTTTCTTACCTTTAGTCCATTGTTTCAACACTTCAACACAAACGGTGCAAACTTTTATGTGGAACCCATGATTTGTCTTGGTCCCCAAGTTTTATTCCAGAATGCGCGTAATACGCTTTTTTGATGAAGTGTGTAATTTTTTGCCTCTGTTTTTTTACAACATATTTACTACAAATATTACAGAATATGTTTGGGTCACTTACACAACCCCTTGTTGCCATAGCGACGAATAAATAATATTGAAATGAAAATATAATGTCAAAGTGCTCGCACAAACAACTACTATCCAAAAATGACACATCGTATGGCCTGTTAACCGTTTGTATGCTGGCGGTGTGTTTCTCGTGGGTTCTTGAACGAGCGATAAGACGTTCACATCGCGATTGGTCTAGAAAAATCTGAAATCATTGGTTGTCAACATTTTAAACATAACAAAATGTGACCCGATTTCAATGAAAATGATTTACTTATGTAAAAGTACATATGACGTTTTGTGAAAAATCTGTACGTGATGGAGAAAATGGCTACCATTTTCGGATTCAGCATACAGGAATTACTGTAGAACATGTAAAAATTTCAAAACAATAAATCCATCGCAAGCCTGTGTAATTAATCAATGATTCTGTTATATGTGTCTGGTTTCCATACATTGACAGTTAACTTTCCAAAGTCCTTTTTGTATAGTTTCCATACATTGACAGTTAACTTTCCAAAGTCCTTTTTGTATGGTTTCCATACATTGACAGTTAACTTTCCAAAGTCCTTTTTGTATGGATTCCATACATTGACAGTTACCTTTCCAAAGTCCTTTTTGTATGGTTTCCATACATTGACAGTTAACTTTCAAAAGTCCTGTTTGTCTGGTTTCCATACATTGACAGTTAACTTTCCAAAGTCCTTTTTGTATGGTTTCCATACATTGACAGTTAACTTTCCAAAGTCCTTTTTGTATGGTTTCCATACATTGACAGTTAACTTTCAAAAGTCCTTTTTGTCTGGTTTCCATCTACTGTTTCTCAAGTCAATCATCACTTAGAACGAATTCGTTCACATCTGTTATTAAACATTTAACACTATACCCCAGATATATTTCAGTTAACGCTAAATGTGCAACTAATTATTGATGAAAAAGCACGTCGGAGCACAGTTAAATAAGTTGAACGTTCCTGAAAGTTAACCAGCTCAAGTGCTGTAGACTAATATACTTCAGGAGCTGAGGATAAGAAGTTCGTCCGATTTAGATTTCAACAGTTCAACATTTTCTATAAGAAACATAAAAAACGTTAAAGTCATCTTAACAATAAGCTTCACGTAGTTTCTTCGGTTGCTGTTCTCTCGTTTTTTCACCTTACGTTCGCTAAGACCAATCATCGTTAATGACGACATCTTTAAACTTCCTGATTGGTTCTGGAAGCACACTTAACGCTAAGCTACAAGTAGTTACTCTCCAACTACACAGGGAAAGTAAAAACTTAGCTCAACACGATTGATCTTACCTCACGGATGATAACATTTTCAGTGTCACCTACCACTAGCAACGCTCATCAAGTATGTAGTTTTATATCAGCACTAAAAGTATTCAATATAAAATCTAATTTACAGGTTATGTGAGGGTCAGTTTGATGTATAACACCTTTTATAATTCTTCCTTATTTTATGTTGCCAGTCATGTTTGTCATAAGGCGTCAACCATAGGTTTATTGTAGTTTGGAAACTTATATTACACTACGTTTTATTTGTTTGTTTTTGTTGTGTTTTT
>NW_013667441.1:76916-84693 GCF_000517525.1 Limulus polyphemus
CTTAGTTTTAGTTGCTATAGGTTCATTTCTTGAGTAAGAATGTTTCTGTTGCCACCACGGTCAATATTATTTGTTCAACACTACAATACTTCTTGGATAGAACCCGTAAACTCACTTTAATTGTTTCATAAACGTTGTTTCTTCTATTGCATTTTAAACACAAAATTATTTCCGTTCTGTGAAAAATTCAACAATATTCTTGCTACTGATTAAGTTTTATTGAATAATTTGACCTTTTAACACTTTCACGTCTACATTACAATTATTTAGCAACTTGTTTCAGGTAATAGTTAACTGTTTCAGTGTATTGACAACTACTGCTTTTATTTCTTGTTATCTTAAACTCTTGTCATGTGTACCCAATACTAGCTATATAAAAGTTCCAAATATAGTGTAAACTTACGTCAGTCATTACAAATTACTTACTTTGCCATATTTACAAATGTTTTAGCTTTCCTTTATAAATATAATTATTATTCAACTGTCTCTGGGATTATCGCGTTTAGTAACCAGTTTAATCTTAAGTCCCCTTCAAGTCCTATTTCCCCAAATATTAATCAAGTAGGTGAGGTTTCTAAGCTACGAGCCTCAGGTCTTAACATTACAACTGGTTCTTTACCTCCATCTGTTCGTATCGCACTTGGAACTGTGGCTACTGCTCTTGAAGTGGTTAACAACATTTTTTCATCTGAGAATATTGAAGAAGAGGATAAAAATGGCCTTCAAGATCGTATAGCTGAACTGGTCAAAGAAATTACTCTTGAAAAAGAAGAGATTGAAAAAGTCCATGAACACATTAAAGCTTAATGTTTACGTCAGAGTCCAGTTGTAGTCCCAGTAGAAAAAACAGTTGTAGTAAAATGAAATCGAAAGATCGTCTGAAGGAATTTATTTTTCAAACATGATTTTTTTTTTTAGTTAGGATTTCATTAAAACTGAATGATTTCTTGCCTTCAGGACTACGAGATCTTCGCCATATAAAAAGCCAATTGGTTTTTCGGAGGAGGAGGGAATCCTAAAATAAACCCAACACTCCCACCCACGTTATTCCGCACTATATGAACGTGTTTCGTTTTGTAATTTCAACTAATGTTTGGTACATTAAATAATATCTTAATTCTGTATGACATTGTTATTCTGTAAGAAAAAAGTAGATATTAGATAAAATGTTAAAATTAGAACAGTCGACCTACAATTATACTTAAATTGTATTTCAAGTCAGAAGATCCATGTAGGCTAATTACTGTTAAAATAAAGTTCAGTTTACAATGGCTTATTGTTTATTACACTTGATTTGCTGTATCGTTTCCTAAGTTAGCACTGTTATTTGCCATGTTTGACAACCGTAAGTTAGATTGTACTAGAACTAACCAGCTAAGCTGCCATTGGCTGACAACTGACATATATTATAGCAATGAATTAACACCAAGATTAACTGACTCAGCCTTTCCTCGGTCTTTGCTATATGGGTCAGTATCAAAATAAAATGTACTAAACGGATGTTATTAATTCAATTAATTTGTTTTACAGATATAAGTAATCTGAATAATGTACATTAAAAATATTTTTTTTTGTTGGGAAATTGTAGAAAGAACATGAACTTTTAACAAATGATATTTAATTAATTGGTCCAACACTTTCACCATGTTTTCATATTGAAAGATTAGAGATCACGACAAAAACAAGTCCAAGTCCAGTTCCATAGTTTTTATGCCGAACTGATAACCTCACTAAACTTTGATCCTTTTCTTTTATAACTGAACCTTTTGTCGCTTATGCAATTTATTATACATTAATTTTCTCAGATATGATCTAAATATGACATTTTCAATAACAGTAATCCCTCTGGTGAGCTAAGAAGTAGATTAAAAAAGTATTTTAATTTAATATTTAAAAATGTCTATAAAAATAAATTTTCAAAACTTCATTGGAACAATACTATTTTTCAGTATTTTATGCTTAAGTGTAATAATCACAAGAGTTTCAAAGAGTTTTTTTATATCTTAAGATCTTACGCAGTTAAAAATAACAGAGGAATATGAAGAAAATACAAATTTTCTTGTGAGCTAAAACTCAAATATAATATTTTCATAGCATAGGTGTGTTAGTACAACGTTTAACTGATTGCGTTCTCCAAAACTAGAATGAAAAATCTGTTTTCTTGAGTCAATATATCTATACTAAGAACATAATATATCTAGAAAGTTATATTTTTGTCTGTTAAAATTGAAAAAGAAACCAAAACTGATGAGCATGCTTAATATTATAAAGTCTAAACATATAAATTCAATTATGTATCAGGGATGAGCCACCTGTACATTTTTTATGGTAGCGCGTTCTTCAGGACGTCGACAAAATCCAGCCAAAGGGACAGAGACGAAAAGCCCTTTATTAAATAAGTACAAAACTGCCTCTGAAGTTCGGCTAATCATCCTTGACATCTAGAAAGCGGGGCCAAAACATCGATTTTCTTCTTCTTCTCCGTCAGCTGTAACTCCTAAACCACTGTGTGCCTACTACAAGCTTGCACACCAAAACATTTCACTATTCCACAGGATGTGCCTTTTTATAGCTAAAGCCCCCAAGTGATCCACGATAAGCTAGTTACAGTCCAAAATATGTGCAATGATAATGATTGTTTAATATTGTTCAATACGCATATCAATCAATAGATGGCGCGATGCTAATCTTATCAGTTTATTCTTTATTTGTAATTAAACACAAAGCTACACAAGGGGCTATCTGTGCTCTGCCAACCACGGGTATCGAAACCCGGATTCTAGTGTTGTAAATCCGCAGACACTGGGGGGCAATCTTATCAGACTCGACGTGTTTTGAAACATGTAAGTTGTATGTTTATATTAAACATTTACCGTTAAAAAAGTTCTGCTCGTGTTGAAACTTATATTTCATCGACTTCTTGATAGTTCAACTTATAAACAAACGAACACCAAGCACGAGAAGGTCTTTTTATTGAATCTGTCAGCACACAAATTCTGTTTGTGTGAAAAATATTACATCATAGGTTTCATTCTATTGTCCTCATTTTTATAAACACCCGTCACTTAAGGTGTAATGTTGACCGAGTCACTTGAGATCTTATGTTTATGAACGTTTAACTAGTACTGTCAATCTTTATAGTGTCTTAGTCTTATCATTGTGGGTCTAAAAAGTCCTTGAGTTTCAAAGTACATTTCTCATGCTCATAATCCGAGTACAGAGAGATAAGAAACAATTTTTGTTGATACGATAAAAATATTATATTTAAATGGAAAATAAACAAAAATTTCTCAGAAAATACCAGTTGTAAGAAAAACTGTAAAGTAAAAACTAACTATGATATGAAACCAAAGAATTAACTTGGAATGAATTAATAAAATACAGAAAACTTTTAATTTGATAAAAACGTTTATACTCTCGCGATATTAAACCGTAGTGTTATTGTTATTATGACAGACTGTATGAAGTGTATAATATTTCATGTAATTAAACATTAATCATGGAGCGCGGTAGCGACCCCTATGTAGGGATGGGTCCAGTTAAACATGGCGGCTTGTACATTACGTGTGGTAGCGCGTATGTCAGGACCAAATCCCAGCCAAAGCGACAGAGACAAAAAGCCCTTCACTAATCAAGTATAAAACTGTTCGGCTAACTTTTCTTGACGTCTAGTTTATTCTTCTTCTCCGTCAGAAGTAATTCGTACACCACAGTGTAAGTACGACCAACCTGCACACCAAAACACCTCTCTAATCGCTAGGATGTGCCTTTTCATACCCAGAACCCCAAGTGATCTAAGATAGGTTAGTTACAGCCCAAAGTACTAATCGCGGTCTCTGATCAGTAAGCCATTATGGAAGTAGATAATCCACCGTATACTCCTTAACGCGCCGCACAGTATCCTGGTCATGACTTATCTACTTCAAGAAGTAATGTCTATAGCTAATATTACGTCTCCCTATAGAATAGAACTGAATAAGTTGGTGAAATGGTACTTTCCAGCTAGGAGTTACAGCCAAGACTTCGACTCGTAAAAAAGTGCAAAAACTAGAGAGTATTCGGTATGGGAGAAAAAATCTGCATTACCAGTTCCTGCATTACACCATCTAACGTATATATACGTCCACCCTGTGTATGAACGATGGAATGCAGGAATGGATAATGCAGATTTCTCTCTCATCCCAAATTCTCTCTAGTTTCTGATCATTTTCCATCCCTACATCCCATCAATTTTAGAATATAAATTGTTGTTGCTAGTAAGTATATGTAAGTCTAAACATATATAATTTAAACCTATATGTATGCCGTACACACAAAAGAGTTAAGATTACGTTTTTTTTAAGAACTTTCCTTCGTGAAAGCTTATTAGTCAGAAATAGTACAGAAACTAGTAATTAAAATTTTCTAGCTACGTTCAGCCTGTTTTGTCACTAAGGCAAAGAAAGGTTCGAGACATTTCACCATGAATTACTTAAAAAGGTTTATTTTACCATGTAGAATTCTGTATAACATTTATGTTTACATTTATATGGTGTAAAGCGTTAAAGTAAAAACTTATAAACGCGGAGTTTAGTATCCTAATTCACATGAATATTTGTAAACATTTAAGCCAGAGGGCGCCATCAACAGAAGAGCTGTCGTCAACTAATAACTACAAATTCAGATTAGACAAGGTTATATCTAAACGTTTTTTGTATTATTCACACTTACATACACAATCGTATATATATATATATGTGTGTGTGTGTGTGTATATATATATATTCTAAGCACCACCATGGTTGAATTAATATTTATTCCTATTTTTATTCTGGTTTGTCGTTGGCAGAAGATTTACAACTTCATGACATCTCTTTAGCCAACCTAACTGAAAGAATGACATATAATACCTGAGATACATATAATCTATAACAATGTTGAAGTACATCTATCTAATTAACAGTAAAAATATTCTAAAAAAATGGACAATAACTAATGATTATACATCATGTAAAAACAATAAACAATTAAAACTTGTAAGTAATAGAATATTCTTTAAGAATGAAGAATAAAACCCACGAGTTATTTAGATTTTCTTGAAAGCCCTTCCAATTTGTACTGTTGATCAGTATTCTGCAAATTGCGAGTCTTAGCAGATATATCCTGTTACTATTGGCCAGTGTTTTGTAAACTGTGATTTCGACTGAAGGTATTCGGAAATCTCGAAAGTTAGCTGACAATTGGGTAGTTGTAGAAGTCTCCACTGCAAAAGATGAGGTTAAAAAAGCCCATGAACACAGTAAAGCTTAATGTTTGCTTGAGAGCCTAGTTGTAGTCCTAATAGAAAAAAGAAAGATGCAGCAAAGTGAAATTGAAAGATCGTCTAAAATAATATATTTTTCAAACATGAATTATTTTTTTTAGTTATTACGGCTCCATCAATCCTACATAATAGGATAAGCATAGCTTGATTTTAGGAAGGGCTGCTGCTATCTTAGAAAAATGAGTGAATTCTTGCTGTCAGGATTACAAGATTTACAACGCTAAACTTAAAAGAGAATCGGTGACGTAGAGGTCTAATGTATTCCTTGATTGGCTGTACCCTCTGCTGTGGACTGCAGTTTCGTCTATTCAAGGCTCATCAGCACAGCTTGAGTCAGCAAACCAAAGGGCTACGATTGGGGCTATTATAATGGTGAAGTGTTTATAGTATCTAAGGGGGTTTTAGTTCCTTTTTACTTCACCATACTGTAACTTGAATTAATTTACGTATGTCAACAATGTTATGACATTATCGCCTAATTCAAGATTCGACCAACTGTTTGGTGATTATATATATATATATACATATATATGTATATGTTATAGGTTTCTTTTATTTTTCACTAACGGGGAAATTGAAAAGAGAATCTGTGAGATAGAGGTTTAGTGCATTTCTAAATTAATTTAGGTTACTGTATGGTGAATTAAAAGGACTCAAAATCCATATATATTGTTTGATACAGCTTTCGGGATAAAACAATGCACGTATCATGAGAAGCATAAAAACCGCGACTGTTATCTCAACAATAAGATTTACATAGTTTTTTCTGCTGTGATTCGCTTGTTTTCTTACCTTACGTTCGTTAAAACCAATCATCGTTAGTGACGACATCTTTAAACTTCCTGGTTCGTTCTAATCACACTTAATGTTAAGCTACAAGTAGTTACAACCATCCACTCTCTCTAAGTATTGTTACACAGGGGAAACTTAGCTGAACATGGCTGATCTTACCTCTCGGATGATAACACTTTCAGTGTCACGTTCCACTAGCAAAGCTCATCAGGTATTTAGTTTTCTATCAGTATTAAAAGTACTCAATATAGGACCCAACTTGCACGTTATGTGAGTGTCAGTATAATTTATAATTCATTTCATGAAAGGATAGGGCTAATTATTTCAAATTATGTTATTAAACAGTTACTAAGAAATAGTAATATTAATTACTTCAATTAATATAAGGAATAATTTAATGACTTTTGATTTATTTGTAATTAATTTTGTTTAAATAAATAATACTTTACAGTTTTTGTTGCTTGTTTAACTTATATGTTTCATGGTCAACATTAAAAAGTAAGAACTTCTGACGAGTTTATAGCGATTGGATATCAAGTATGGCAGCTTATAATATCACTTAAGCCTTATCATTTGCAAATATTTTTATTAATATTTTTAGATAATAATATGTTTATATCTTTCGTTTCGGCGGCCATTTTCAGGGAAAACCCCGAGGAAGTTTAATGGTTGGTTGTTTTTTAGAGCAAAGTCACATTGGACATGCTGCCGTGGCCACTACTGTTAATCCGACTCCGGATTTAAGCGTTGTAAGTCCGTAAACGTACCATGATTCAACAAGGGGACTCATGAAAAGCACTGTTGGTATGATAGTAAAGACCAGGTTTCGACTCTGGGTCATCTGGCCGTCTCTCCATTAAAGTTTCGGTCAACTAACATATTTACATGTTTTCAAGAGAGTATCCAGGTTTTGATCACTGTCTGTTCTTGTTTGACCTTATTTTAATTTTGTTTTTCTCGCGTGTGGTTCGTATCTTATTATTTTAGTTTTATTCTATTTTATTATATGTGAAATATTTTCATTTTACGCTATTATACTCTGTGGAAGTTTTTGGGTTAAAAGTACCACTAAATACAAATCCATCTAACCAAACATATGTTTTACATTTTTAACAATTCTTGGTACTTGTGTATGGAAACTGAAACAAACAACATCTAGATACTCCTTCAGAACTTTTCTTTCAAATACTCTTCAGCAGTTATTATTTTCATTGTAATTTTTTTTAATATAACAGTTATATTATTATTTACAGTTTACAGACCTACATCCCTAAAATGCGGGGTCTGATTCCCCGCGGTGAACACGGCAGATAGCCCAATGTGGTTTTGCTATAAAATAAAGAAACCATTCTCATGTTCAACAACTGTTTACGATTAGGTCGACGAAATTGACGATACTCTGAAAGAACGTTTACTAAGTACTATCCTAAATCATATACAGGGTGTAAGGAAAGCGACAATCGCATTGTTGTAGCCTGTATTTGTATTCTAGGTCATTCTAGAAATTTCTATTGTTGTTTAGCCTGAAGTAGGTTAGATGTAACACTATGGGCGTGGGCTTAACGTCTGAAGCCTTTTGGGAACTTGAGTGATATACACTAAAAAATGAGCTGGACTCTATAAGTTGAGTTATTTAGTCTGATAGAGTGGGTTACTGAGTGATTGAGTTTGTTATTCGATTAT
>NW_013667441.1:85581-99345 GCF_000517525.1 Limulus polyphemus
TATTATTTTCATTGTAATTTTTTTAATATAACAGCTATATTATTATTTACAGTTTACAGATTTACATCCCTAAAATGCGGGGTTCGATTCTCAGCGGTGAAAACGTCATATAGCTCAAAGAGTCCTCGCTCTATATAAACAAATCATTCTGTGGTTCAACAACTGTTAGGTGAATAAAATAGACAATACTCCGAAAGAACGTTTACTAAGGAATATCTTAATCCACTTACATAGTTTAATGAAAGCGACAATCGTATGGTTGTAGCCTGTGTTTTTAATCCAGACCTTTCTAAAATTTGTTGTTGTTAAAAAACGCTGAAGGAGGTTTTATATGACATGATTGGCGTGGACTTAACGTCTGAAGCTAGAGTGGGTCACTGAGTGATTGAGTTTGTTGTTCGGTTAATGAGTATCAGTGCTTGATTTGGTCAACTTATCTGTTATTAATAGACGGGTACTTAGTACAGAATCTACGCATGTTTTGACGAAGAAATATGGACTTGATATTAGCAAGAATCTGGATTGTGTGTAGATTTCATCTAGATTTTATTCAGCCTATCGGTGAACGTTAGTTACACAAACATACTGGACTGTCCATTATTCTTATTTCCTGACCAACAATAGAAACCAATACAACAATATAGAATAACACTTATCAACACATAACCTAAAATACTCAGCCTAAGTTGATAAAATCAACAATAATGTGAAAGAACACAAAACCTAAAGATTTAATACAGTTCTAAATACATCTCCAGTTGTATTGAAATGTATAATTTCATTTTTCTTTATTTGACATGATTATTCGTCATATGACGTGTGTTTTTTATTATTCATCATATGACGTGTTTTAATGATTATGTACATGCATATGTTTAAAGTTTTTATTTGGTGTTCAAACATAATAATTTTTAACATTATATTAATTTCCTTTATTAATAACCAATCAACACATGGTTGCAATATATTTTTGTGATCAGATGAAACATTACAGTCAAACACCTAATACAAATGGGATGAAACATTTCAGTCAAACATCTAATACAAATGTGATGAAACATTACAGTTAAACACCTAATACAAATGTGATGAAACATTACAGTTAAACACCTAATACAAATGTGATGAAACATTACAGTTCAACACCTAATACAAATGTGATGAAACATTACAGTTAAACACCTAATACTTGAGACTATTAATTTTCTTGAGTTTTAAAAAGCATCTCCATTAAACCTTTTTCAATTTTGCCAACCCTTATTTAAATAGGCCTAGAAAGAAACATTCAGTTAAGTAATTTTATGCACTGGTTATACCAATCAAAGTGCTATGCACAGTACCACGTACGTTTTTGAACAAACTGACAGTAGAATTTCACTGATATAGTTAAGAAATACTGACCACACCGAAACAGCCTGATAGAACGTTACTTTATCAAATATTCTCTGTTTTGCATTTACAAAAGGTTCATACAGCTAAAGTAGAAATATTTGATTAAGTTTTTTTTTCTGTTCCAACCCTTTTCTAAATAGGCCTAAAAAGCTAGTTTCAGTCAAGTAGTTTTATGCACTGGTTATACCTATTAAAGCACTGTGTACAGTACCACGTATGTTTTGTTAGAAACTGACAGCATAATTTCAGTGCTATAGTTAAGAAACACTAACCAGACAGAAACAGCCTGATATAACATTGCTGTATCAAATATTCTTTGTTTTACATTTATAAAATGTTCCTACAGCTAAAATAGAAATATGTGTTTGCCATTGTTAAGTTTCACAAAAAACTGTTCGAGGGTCATCAGAAAGTTTGAAGTGATAGAAGAGAGGAAAGGCAGCTGGTCAACATCATCCGTTGTTAACTCTTGGACAACTTTTTTCAGGATGAATAGTGGCAGTCACAAATATAACGCACTAACAGCTCCAAAGTGTCAAACATCATACTCAGAATCCAGCAGATTAACTGCTTCCCACAATGATATAACTGCATCAACCATTTTTAAATCCTGTTTAAGGTTGTAATCAGGATAATTAATAATAAGGCAGTCAGTGGCGTTGGAACCAACTAGATAATTTTAGTTGACTTTTAATAACGTGAAATGCTTTGAATATAAAATATTGTTAAAGTAACACACGTATACATTATCTCTTTACAGAAACATTTCAAAAATGACAACCTTAAAAAAAGCTCTTCTGACTGTCAAAACATACTTAACGACATGAAAAAAATTCACGATGAATTGAAGAAGTATCTTGAGGAAGATGAAACAGCTCGAGCGCATTTGATTGAAAATTTTCCAGTTTGGATTTCATCGCGAGAAGAATCCATTAAGTCTCTTAAGAAGATTGATATTAAGAAGAATGAGAACAATTAGGGTGTAAAAACCTCAAAAAATGCTGTTTCTCTTAGTAAAATGGGTAAAATACATAGTAAGATGGTTGCTGTCGGAGATACTCTTGGCAGTTTTACTGATGACCTCTCGTTAGATTTACCTGAAGGTGGCGCCACCTTACATGCTGCTGGAGAATTATTTTCTCTAGGATCAAACTTGACAGGAACGATTGCCAATAAAATAAAATGTCAAAAAATCATATAGACTCTGAATAAAGACAAAAAACAAAGTGACGAACTTTTCAAAAATATGGAAACCCTGAAACGCAGTGACGAAAACCGTGAGAAACTTCTGAAAGAAGCAAATGAGTTTATAGACATTA
The DNA here is from genome assembly GCF_000517525.1 of Limulus polyphemus. Taxonomy (NCBI): domain Eukaryota; kingdom Metazoa; phylum Arthropoda; class Merostomata; order Xiphosura; family Limulidae; genus Limulus; species Limulus polyphemus. Next base: position 88,293 of record NW_013667441.1, read on the forward strand.
TTGAGAAATCCCGGTAAGTCAATTGTGGAGCTTTTAGAGAAAGCAGTAGAATTTTATCAGAACTTAGCCCATTTTGAAGAAGTAAACTTTGACAACAGTAAGAAAGTTTTAAAGACAACTTTTATACATTTACCAGTAAATAGTACATGTAAAGAAAAGACACTTTGTGACCAGGTTGATCTTAAGCCACCTTCAAATCTGATCTCAAAAAGCTCTGGTGAGGGTCCAGTTGTATCCCCAGTAAAGAAAAAAAAAAGCAGCAGCAAACTGAAATCAGACGATTCTAAAAAATACTTTTTTATTTTTGAGTTACGACTTCATCAAATATACAGGGAAAATTATAGCTTTATCAAAAGAATGGCTGTTGCTGGAAATACTGACATTGAAAAATTATATGATTTCTTTCTCGCCTTTAGGATTCTGAGATTTCCCTCATATCAAAAGCGTCCTTTAGAAAACAAAAGAATGCCGAAATAAATCCAACGCTGCCCACATTTAATGTCTGGTTTTTGAACGTGTTTTTTAAATATTTTAGCCAATATTTAGAACAATAAACCATATCTTAATTCTGTGTGACATTATTATTCTGTAAAGAAAAAGTAACTACTAAAAATGTTAGAATTAGAACAATCGACGTATAATTATACTTAAATTGTATTTCAAGTCAGAAGATCCATGTAGGCTAATTATTGTTAAAATAAAGTTCAGTTTACAATGGCTTATTGTTATTACACTTGATATGCTGTATCGTTTCCTAATTTAGCACTGTTATTTGCCATGTCTGACAACCGTTAGTTAGATTATACTAGAACTAACCAACTAAAGTCACTTAGTTGTAGTTGGCTGAAAATTGACATATAGTATAGTTTATTGAGAAAAAAGTAACACTATGATTAACTGACTCAGCCTTTCTGTGGTCCTGGCGTTACGGGTCAGTATCAAAATGAAATGTGCTAAGTGGCTGTTATCAATTCAATTAGCTTGTTGTACAGATCAAAGAAACATGAATAATGTACATTAAAAATTGAGCTTTTTTTGGAAAAATACAGAAAAAAGTGAACACCTATCGAATGATATTTAATTAATTGGTCACACACTTTCGCCATCTTTTCAATTGAAAGATTAGAGATCACGACAAAAAGAAGCCCAAAATATAACGAAAAGAAGCAAAGTGAAACGACTCCAGAGATGGACAAATCCAATACAAGTCGAACTGATCGTTTTGTTTTACTACTGAACGTTTTGTCGCTTACGTGAATTTCATACATACACGATCTAAATGGAGCATTTTCAATAACAGTAATCCATATGGTGAGATGATAATTAAATCAGAAAAGTGTTTTGATTTAACATTAACATTATTTTTAATGAACTTTCAAAAGAATAATAATTTTTTCCGTCATTTTTGTTTTAAAATATAATAACAATGAGGATTTGAAAGAGTTATTTTTATCTTAAGATCTTGCACAGTTAAAACTAAGAGGAACATAAAATATAACTTAACGTGTGTGATAAGTTTCAAAGATATTGTTACAGCATAAACGTGTTCTCAAAAACTAGAATGGAAAATCTGTGTTTTTTGAGTCAATAAATGAATACTAAACATATTATATCTAGAAAGCTTTATTTTTCTCTGTGAAAAAAACAACAACAACTAAATTGATGAACGTGCAAAATATTATTAAGTTTAAACGTATGTACATACGTTGAAATATAATTTAAAACATACAAAACTTAAAACATAACAGAAAGAACATTTCATTGTGAAAAGTTTGTTAGTCAGAAATAGTACAGGAACTAATAACTTTGAATATCGTTTCGGAATCGATCTTCAGAAGCTGCAGTAAACATTGAGTCTTTAGCTATAATGTCACAAAGACAAAAATGTTTTGAAAAATTTCGTTCTTAATTACTTATAAATGTTCAGTTTTACCATTTTACGATTGTTTTAATAACATAGAGTCATTTATGGTACAATTGTTATGGAACATTAAAGAAACAACACAACTAAATTCACTGTTACAAAGGCTTACAAAACTAAACATTACTTGAATATATTAAATGAAATATCTGACAAATCCTTTAATTTTTCCATGATAAATATTGTATGAAAGTTGAGTGGAATTGTTTGTTTGTTTTTGAATTTCGTGAAAAACTATACGAGGGCTATGTGCGCTAACCGTTTCTAATTTAGCAGTGTAAGACTAGAGGGAAGGCAGCTAGTCATCACCACCCACCGCCAACTCTTGGGCTACTCTTTTACCAACGAATAGTGGGATTGACCGTCATATTATAACGCCTCCACGGCTGAAAGGGCGAGCATGTTTGGTGGGACGGGGATTCGAACCCACGACCCTCAGAGTGCGAGTCGAGCGCCTTATCTACATGCCGGGCCTGAGTTGAATTAAGAAGTTCACATTGATATAGTGCAAAGCTTTAATTAGTTAGAAATTAGAAAAGCGAAGTTTAGTATCCTAATTGGTAAATATATTTCAAACATTTAAAACCAGAGGGCGCCATCAACAGAATATCTATTTTCAACTAATAACTATAAATTCAGATTAGACAATGTTATATTTAAACGTATTTTGTATTATTCCCACATACATATACAGTCATATATGCGTATACATATATTCTAAGCACCACCATGATTGAATTATTATTTGTTGATATTTTTATTCTGATTTGTCGTTTGCAGCACATTCGTAACTTTAAGACAGCTTTTTTAGCCAACCTAATTGAAAGAATAAATATTGTCCGTAATAAAACTGTTAATACAACTACACTATAAAACAACTTTTATCTTTCTGTCCGTAATAAAACTGTTAACACAACTACCTATAAAACAACTTTTATCTTTCTGTCCGTAATAAAACTGTTAAAACAACTACACTATAAAACAACTTTTATCTTTCTGTCCGTAATAAAACTGTTAACACAACTACACTAAAAAACAACTTTTGTCTTTCTGTCCGTAATAAAACTGTTAACACAACTACACTAAAAAACAACTTTTATCTTTCTGTCCGTAATAAAACTGTTAACACAACTACACTATAAAACAACTTTTGTCTTTCTGTCCGTAATAAAACTGTTAACACAACTACACTAAAAACAACTTTTATCTTTCTGTCCGTAATAAAACTGTTAACACAACTACACTATAAAACAACTTTTATCTTTCTGTCCGTAATAAAACTGTTAACACAACTACCTATAAAACAACTTTTGTCTTTCTGTCCGTAATAAAACTGTTAACACAACTACACTATAAAACAACTTTTATCTTTCTGTCCGTAATAAAACTGTTAACACAACTACACTATAAAACAACTTTTATCTTTCTGTCCATAATAAAACTGTTAACACAACTACACTATAAAACAACTTTTGTCTCTTTTTATGTAATAAAACTGTTAACACAACTACACTATAAAACAACTTTTATCTTTCTGTCCGTAATAAAACTGTTAACACAACTACACTATAAAACAGCTTGTGTCTCTCTGTACGTAATAAAACTATTAACATCATTACAAAATAATATAACTTGTGTCTCTCTGTCTGTAATAAAACTGTTAACATCACTATAAAATAATACAACTTGTGTCTCTCTGTCCGTAATAAAACTGTTAACATTACTACAAATTAATACAACTTTTGTTTCTCTGTCCGTAATAAAACTGTTAACATCACTACAAAATAATACAACTTTTGTTTCTCTGTCTGTAATAAAACTGTTAACATCACTACAAAATAATACAACTTGTGTTTCTCTTTATACGTAATAAAACTATTTCCACCTTCCCAATCTCTGATCAACATGAAACTTTCAGACATTCTTGAGTATCCCCGAGATCAATTATAAACCCCGTTATGTTATTCATTTTTATGAGATTGGGAATCATTACAATTTACCTTTTTTGCAAGACTCAGAACCTTTTGAATTTCCTATCTTGCTATTATAGTCCTGCCGTCCACTTAACGTCAACGAAACAAATGCTACTTTTCATGTTGGTACCTTTACTGTTCATCCATAAACCACGACAATTATATGAACAGTTAATAAACTTATCTCTAAAATAGTAGGATAAGGTTATGGTGATTTACTTTTCATGGACGACTGAATAATGAAACAAGGAACAGAAAAAGAATGTTAAACACCATTGTACCTATTTCCATAACACATCCATGTGTTATTAAACACATTCATCTCTTCTCTTTCCACAACACAAACATGTATCAAACACATCTCACTCGAGCTCTAAAACGATATAAGGTTCCAATCCAACACGAAGATAAATTTGCTCCTGAAGGAAACAAATGTCGTCCATCCAGTGTTCAGATATCCATAGTGTACACTAACGTGTCTAACTAGGATCTTTGTTTTGCCAACATGATTTGTCGTACGTTAATTTTTACAGCTTATAAGAATTTATGAGGAAAGCAAAGTAGAATAAGATATAATATGTTAATCATATTACATCTGCCATATTCAATGCCGAAGAGCTTTTACTTGATGTTTGAAACATTATTTGTGTGTGTGTGTGTGTGTGTTACGTTAAACTGACCTACACAATATATTAACAATACAGTACTTTTTGTCAATAAAATATATTTCGAAAGTCGTCTGGTTAGCCGTAAAGTCTGTCATACTTATATTGGAAACTCAGATTATGGCAAGTCTAGTATAATACATGTGTTTCAATCAATCTACTTGACGCCATAATGAACTCCTTGTATATCTTGTAATATTTATTTTACAGACACAAAGGTGGGTAGTTGATTCAGTAAATATTTGCATAACTATATATGTCATGCTGACCTTGTAGACGTTTGTCTACAAAGTTTAAGCTTATTTGTATATGCTGTCGTTGCTGACATATATCACACTTTATATTTATCTAATGATAAAATCTTGTTACCGTGGTAACCACTCATCTAGAGATAAGATGTGAAGCTCTCTCTGACTGATCTTGACATTTACGAAAAACTAACGGTTAACCTTTTTTGCATTCAATCTCCACTTAATAACACGAGGGCCTTATCAAAGGATAGCAGTAAGTGTTTAGTTGGGGCCCTGCACTATGGATAACACCAAGTGTTTAAACTAATAGACTAGCTTCAGTCTTATCTCTCCACAATATTCGAGATGCAATTTTTATTATCAATGATAGCATGTAAAAACATCTAACTAAGTGTTTCCTTGATTTGTTGATATCATATGATTTTGGTTGTTGTTTTTTGCATCACCAAGTACAACAGTTTTAACTCAACCTTGGACTGCACTTTGCGCAATCTGTCGATCTGCATCTTCTGATTTTAATTCCAGGATTTTTCATTTTGTCATGAATGCTGCTTTGCTTTTTATATTTTATAATTTAATTATATATATATATATAAACATGTCAATACTTTTGTACTGCAGTAGAATATTGTTATATATAAATGGTAGTATCATCAGGTATTATTATCATATTATTATCTGTAACAAAGTTTGATATTTTATCAGTTCCTTGGCAGTAAAATATTCAGATGTTAAATTGTTTACACACTAAACAAATAGATATTATTTTATGACGTGTTTATATGGCTGTCTCTTTCGTTTATCATAAACGTACACTTTAATAGAATGAACTTTCCAATAAAAATGATAAATAATCTTGTTTTTCAAACTAAACATGTCATCAAATGTTTTTTTTTCTCGGATTAATACAATAATGTGAGTAAATTTAAGTCAACAAGTTTTAAACATTTGATTATTTTTGTTTTGTTCTAAAGAATAAAACTACACAATGGGCTATTTGTTATATGCCCACCGAAGATATCAAAACTCGATTTAGAAGCACTCAGCTTTACCGATGGACCACCGGGGCCACCAAGTCACTCATAAATGCATAAAATTAACTAATATTATTAGATATATTTCATGTTAAAATGCCCTCTGAATATTTTGTTAAAAACGAGAATTTCAGGAACAATTAGAATTTTTAAAGTGTTATTACAATGCTTTCTGCATAATAAATGTTTTGAGTACTTGTTTTTACGTAATGTTATCTACTCTCTTTTGGAATGGCTTTACACAAACTAGTGTTCATTTTGTCAGGCTTCTGGTCAAAGGATTCGGTGTTCCAACTTTCATTGTAAGTAATTGTACAGTGCATGCATACTAGATGAAAAAAAACTAAAAAAAAAAACATTTCGTAATGTATCGTATAATAATCCCCAAGTTTCAAATGTCACGGAACTTTTTGGACGACAGGAAAGTTAGAATTAACATAGAAAGCACTTACCAGGAGTATCTTACTCCTGAGGCAAGTACTCCAGATTGAGGGGTAGTTGGCCCTATGTTATTTATCATGTATATAAGCACAAGCCATTTTCGGTTTGTTTTTTTTTATTTTTTAATTTCGTGCAAAGCTACACAGGGCTATCTGCGCTAGCCGTCCATAATTAAGCAGTGTAAGACTAGAGGGAAGGCAGCTAGTCATCACCACCCACTACCAACTCTTGGGTTCTCTTTTACCAACGAATAGTGGGGTTGACCGTCACATTATAACGTTCCCACGGTTGAAAGGGCGAGCATGTTTGGTGGGAAGGGGATTCGAACCCGCGACCCTCAGATTGCGAGTCGAGCGCCCTAACCACCTGGCCACCATTTTCGGACAAAAACTATTGTATTTCATCTCAATTTGGAAGAGTTCCATGGATAGTTGTATCCTGGCCACTGATCCTCAGTCTTTGTCCGCCTGTGCTGCAGTGGTAAGTTTTTGTAATACAACCCTTAAATCTGGGGTTCGATTCTCCGCTGCGGGTACAGCAGATAGCCCAATGTGGGTGTGCTCTAAACCAAAGACATAAACAATTATTTTTTTAAACTCAAGTGAAGAGTGTGCAACAAGTGACGTATCCAAATTATTGCACAAAAATGCTCAAGTAGTCTTTTTTACCAAAATCAATTACAAAAAAAAACCGTCAGCAAACACCAGTCAACAAAATTATAAATATATGAAACCTTGAACTAGTTAGCCACGTGAGATAAATTCACCGGACTCACATACTGTATGAGTCTTTAATCGTATTAATAACATCAGAAAAATTGGGGAAGATTAAACTATTCATGATTGGTTTAGGTTCCGCAGTTCTTAAGTGCAAAGCTACATAACTAACTATTTCTTCTCTACTAGTAACGGGTATCTAAAACGGAATCTTAGCGTCGTAAGCCTGCAAACGTACCGCTGAGCCACTGAGGGGCAACTTCATAAGAAGGTTGTTGTAAATTATATAGGTGCGTCCACCGAGATATTATTAAAATTTGTGAATAATATGTCAAATGTGCCTTTGAATACGCATGCTCTGATTTACTATATACACCAGATCTCAACTACAATATGTACACAATTCTTTAATATTCACAAGTCACAGAATACCTAGATCGACATTTACAATTTTTGTATAATAATACACGCATCCTAATGTTGCCAGATATACTTCTACAATGTTCATTGAAGTATTTGAGAAAAAATCTAAATAAAAAAATCTATGATCAATTCAGTGATCTTGATACATTTATTATATATGATATAGATATGGTTAAGTTCCTCTCAACCAACTAGCTCTTTCATTCTAATGGTCCCGAACGGGTCAGTGGCGAGACTACGTTTTCATAACGTTAAAAATAACCTGCAAGACACAATGTGTGCTGTTAGCAGAAGTAATAGTTTAGCGATTTTCCACCTTCTTTATCTCAGACTGTGATAATCTAAACTAAAATATATTTTCAGTAGATATGTTCAACTGGACTCGTACTTCACATACCACATTTCAAGGCAATTCATTAAGAAATATTTGAGATATAATATCTCTAATATTGATTGAGTTTATTCCTCTTTTTTCTATTCTTTCTTCGCACCAAAAGTACGGAAACTTTATTTGATAGAAAAACATGCTTAACTTTTATTGATTTGTTTTCAAGTTTGGTACACTGATAGCTCTTTTCCACCTACAATTAGGAGTCTCATTTGATGTAAATATAAGCCACGTGCGCAAAGTTATTCAACAAAAACCCGCTTAAATTTAACGAAAAATTTTGCGCACGCCTAGGCAAAAAGACACGTGAACTATCGGGCTGAAATTTTTGCCACAGCTTGACCTAAGAGCAAAAGTGGACTGTTTTTAGTTTTTTGCCATTCAGATTAAAGACGACTGAGTTAGAGCAGCAAATCTATAAGGTGAAAGGACGTGCAGATACCCAAGTACTGGTTAGGCCAAGCAAACTATATTAGCAGTTTCTAGCTCAAGTTTTCAAAAGAATCATACGGGTGGACGGTTATTATTGATTATTCATTGCCAAATTTTCAGCACAGATTTATTAAATTTTATGAAATTATACTAATTAAAGAGCGTTTAGTGTCACATGATGTCAGTTTAAGCAATTAGCATAAATAATGACGCTTGATACGGCTGTACCGATTGCATGGAGGTGATGACAAGAAACTGTTAATCTAAATTCCGTGGCGTTACTAAAAGGAAGCAATTAACACTGTTTTAGAGAGGAAAACTACCACCATATATTTTAAAGTATCTGGTTGGTTCTGTAATCAAAAAACAATCTTATCACAACGTTTGTATTTCCCTTACTAAAGTACGTTTTTATCACCTCGTGAAACAATACTAATCTTGTAATCGACTCTTATTCGTCAGTTTTTCTCCTGGTGATAAGTGTCCTGTTAATTGTCATGTGGCAGTTTTTGTTGTTTTGTATTTATTTTTCAATTTCTAATGGTGAGAAATTTAGTTCTGCAGTGTATGTATTTTCATCTCTGGCTTCATCTCTCATTTTCACATACATAATTTCAGACGTCATTTTATGTCAAAATAAAAGTAGATAACTCTCAGCTATGTCACTAGGTGGCGGTAATATTTTTTGTTGTTTGTTCCTTTCATCTAAACCCTTTGGTGTTTCTTTGTTTGTTGGCTGGTTTTAAATTTCGCGCAAAGCTACACGAGGGCTATCTGTGCTATTCGTCCATAATTTAGCAGGAAGGCAGCTAGTCATCAACACCCACCGCCAACTCTTGCTAAACCCTTTGGTGACTTGTATATGAATAATGAATCTAAATATGATTTGGAGATATTATAATTTATCAGATTATCTGCTTAATCTGAGTATTAAACATATAGCTCACGTAAATGATCTATGTACAAAAACGATAATAATTTGTTTGGCTATTCACTGTTTTCGTTTTATAGCTTTTAAGATGTTTGTAATTTTTTTCTACATGTCTTCTTAAATAAATCTCAAAAAGACATTTTATTTAAACTATACGTACTTACAAAGTTATGTATTTTATTTTATTTTCTAAGTGGCTCCTCTGTTAACATTAACGTGAAACATTCTGAAGTTATCACTGACACACAATTTGTGGTAATGCTTTTGTTTATTTGTTGTTAAGCACAAAGACAAGCAATAGGGTATCTGTGTTATGCTAACCAGTGCTATCGAAACTCGGCATTTATCGTTATAATTCTTCAAGTTTTCCGCTGAGCCACTGGGGTGTGTGGTAATTGCTAACAAGATACTCCCGAACTGCTTTTTCTGTTTCAAGAGAAAGTTTTTAATCTAACAAGCTGTAATTACTTACTCAGAATGTCTAACTTTGAAGTATTATTATACACGCTTATTAAGTTTGTTGGTTTTGATCTAATCAGACCCAGTACATCATTATTATGAGATAGTATTTAGAGCTGAAAGTAAAATACAAATTCCAAGGGGGCCAAACTGATAAGTCAGAGCTCCTTAAGATTCAAGCATAACCATCTTTGTATGAAGAACCTACCATAGGAAATATAACCAGCCCGTACCATCTGCCGCCATATTGGATTTGTTCGTACATTGAACCGTTTGATTGATTTATGCTGTAGTTTAGGCCAGTGGGAGTGACCAGGGAAGGCCATGTTAAATTCAGACTGCTTCTTCCCGCCGAGACATGGGTTGCGACACAGGGCTTACTATGTATTGTGAATCCACATAACTATTCGTGAGTCGCGAAATACGTAACTAAAGTTTGTTGGAGTAATCAAACTCCCAGAGGGCGTTTATCTCGAATGTCCTTGAGCACCACCATATAAACGTTTTCGATAAAAATCTTTCTAATCTTTTTTTATTAAAATAAGCTGCGTTAGATGTCACCTAGTAGTATGGGGTCTTAGGATGGATGTTGTTGTTTATTTAATAAAATGCTACACTTTAGCCATCGCGTGGAATCGAACTCCAGATTTTAGCGTTGTGAGACCGCAAACTCACCGCTGACCCATTGAGAACCTTAGAATGAAAACTATAATAAATGAGCTGGTTGGCGACATGAACTGAAGCGTATTTGTATCAAGTATAGTGAATGTATCATAGATCACTAATAGATCATAGATCATAATAGATCATATCATAGATCATAATAGATCATATCATAGATCATAATAGATCATATCATAGATCATAGCATAGATCATATCATAGATCATATCATAGATCACTAATAGATCATAGATCATAATAGATCACTAATAGATCATAGATCATAATAGATCATATCATAGATCATAGATCATAATAGATCATAATAAATCATAGATCACTAATAGATCATAGATTACCAATAGATCATAGATCATAATAGATCATAGATCACTAATAAATCATAAATCACTAATAGATCATAGATCACTAATAGATCATAGATCATTCTTATTTAGATTATTTTTATCAAATACTTTAGTGAACATTGAAGATGTGTATCTGGCAACATAAGAATGTTTCGTTATTATGTAAAAACACTATAAATGTCATATAGGTATTTTGTAACTTGTAGAGAATATAGAATTTTGTATTATTTGTTGCTCAGATCAGGTAGATGTGGTGTTATGCAAATCTGGGCATGAGTATCTAAAGACAGATCTGATATAGGATTTATGAATAAAAATAATATTTTAAAGAGACGTACCTATGCAACTGACAAAAAATGTCTTACATAGTTGCACATCAGTAGCTCAG
>NW_013667441.1:100345-110304 GCF_000517525.1 Limulus polyphemus
GTAAAGAACTTGTGTCGCTAAAGTTTCGTCGGAACGAAGTTACGGAAAGTTAATTAACAATCGGAGACGTAACAACACTTTTAACTACAAGGCTTTTCAGATTAATAAAGTTAAACTAAACCTATCTAGTTGGTTCTAATACCACTAACTTCGATATTTTTTATAAATAAATCATGTCGACTATAACCTAAAACAACATCTAAAAATGGTTGATATAGTTATATTATTGTAGTTATATGACGAATAATCACGTCAAATAAAGAAAAACGAAGTTATACATTTCAATAAAACTTGAGATGTATTTAGAACTGTATTAAATTTTTAAGTTTTGTGTTCTTTCACATTATTGTTAATTTTATCAACTTAGGCTGAGTATTTTAGGTTATGTGTTGATAAGTGTTATTATATATTGTTGTATTGGTTTCTATTGTTGGTCAAGAAATAAGAAGAATAATGGACAGTCCTGTCTATATGTATAACTAGCGTTCACCGATAGTCCAAACTTCGCACATAAAGTATACGTAAATGAAATTCTAGCTACTAAATTTCTTTATTTCTTCGTCGAAACATAAACTCTTTACTAACTACCTGTGTGACAATAAGAGATAAAGTGATACTCATTAACCGAATAACAAACTTATAGAGCCCAACTCCATATATATATATATATATACAGCACAAACTGTTTCCTAAGACTTTCAACTTTAGGTCCATACTCAACATGTTACATCAAACCTCCTTCTGGCTAAACAACATTTCTGGAAAGATCTAGATTACAGACATAAGCCACAAGAATGCAACTGTCGATGTAATTAAACCCCGAACAGTTGTAAATGGTTTAGGATATTTGTTAATAAACTTTTTTTCAGGATATTCCCCACCTAACCCTAAACAATTGTTAGACCTCAAAATGGATTTGTGTGTTATATATAGTAAAGCCACATTAAGTTATCTGTGGTATCCACCGCAGGGAATCGAACCACTCTTACTTAAGTAGTCTAGACTGACCACTTACCTACCCCCAGTAGCACAGTGGAATGTCTACGAAGATAGAAACTGGGTTTCGATACTTTACACAATCACTTAACTATTTCAATTACTCTGAATAGGTAGCGCTGTCTTTACATTTTATGAATACACAATTTTACAAATACAAAATATAACAACAAAAACAAATCATTTCCTACGAATCTTCCCCTAAGTAATAAATTAAGTAAATACACGAATTTTAAAATATATAGTTGGAATATTGGTTTCTGTAATGGAAATATAACAATGCTAAATGTAATACATGTACAAAGAAAACACTCAAGTTAAATGCTTAACAAAATACATGAAGCAATAAATAGAAGTTAAATCTTCTGTAAAAGTTGAAATGTGATAACCCTCAAAGAAGATTAATAATAATAATTAGACTTAAAGTTAACTCTTTTTTTTTTAAGAACTGAAAATACATTAAAATATATTATCTTGTCTACAGCCTGAAACAACACCTAGAAATGGTTGATATAGTTATATCATTGTGGCCAGTGGATAACGTAGTGAACTGTGGACTGAAAAACAACAGAAATAGAAGTTAAATCTTCTGTAAAAGTCGAAATGTGATAACCCTCGAGGAAGATTAGTAATAATAAATAGACTCAAAGAGAAAAGTGACAACATTTGTAAATATGGTAAACAAAGTAATTTACAACAACTGATGTAATTTAGTTAAAGACGTAATTTCTTACTATATTTGGAACATTTATATAGGTAGTACTAGGCATTGGTAAAATAACCAGTGGCTTATATATGACAGGTTTCTGTGCTGTATCCTATTCTTATATGTTTTGTCGGTAATGGACAAGGCTTAACTAAATAGTGTCGTTAAAATACTCTTGTACACTCTTCTTCTCAGAAACAAACACGATTAGGGTGAAAATATTTTATTGATTGAAAATACAATAAGCCTGATACTATTGTCTTATGAAGCTCAGGTTAAATTATAAGTTGAACATTATATTCAGTACTTTTAATACTGCTAGAAAGCTACACACCTGATGAACGGAGCTAGTGAAAGGTGACATTGAAAATATTATCAGCCGAGAGACAAGACCAGCCATGTTGAGCTAAGTTTCTCTTTCCCTGTGTAACTAGTTACACGTGTTTCCAGAACCATCCCGGAAGTTTCTTACATTAAACATGTCGTCGCTAACAATGATTGGTTTTAGAAAACGTAGGTGAGAAAACTAGCGAATCACAGACGAAGAAACAATGTGAAGCTTATTGTTAAGATAACTATACCGTTTTTTTATGCTTCTTATAACGCGTGCGTTGTTTTATCTCGAAAGCTGCAACAAACTTTTCTTTAGAAAATAACGATATTAACTATCGTATTTAAAAATATCCCTAAAAACATTTCACCAAAGTTTCTAAATAATTTTTGTTTCACATTATCACAGTCTGAATGTTTTATTTACACCCTTTTTTCCCACACACGTTGAACTGTAGAAACACAAAGTAGACGAATCTGGTATCCTCAGCAATCTGAGAGCCGCGGGTTTGAATCCCGTCCCACCAAACATACTCGTCCTTTCAGCCGTGGGGGCGTTATAATGTTACAGGCAATCCCACTATTCGTGGGTAAAAGAGTAACCCAAGACTTGGCGGTGGGTGGTGATAACTAATTGCCTTCCCTCTAGTCTTTCATTGCGAAATTAGGGACGGCTAGCTCAGCTAGCCCTCGTGTAGCTTTGCGCAAAATTCAAAACAAAATAAACCGAAGTGATTAATAAGACAGCTGGAACTGTTATATACCATAAAGGTTAGACAGCTAGAACTGTTATATACCATGAAGGCTAGACAGCTAGATCTGTTATATACCATGAAGGCTAGACAGCTAGAACTGTTATATACCATAAAGGCTAGACAGCTAGAACTGTTATATACCATAAAGGCTAGACAGCTAGAACTGTTATATACCATAAAGGCTAGACAGCTAGAACTATTAACTATCATAAAGGCTAGACAGCTAGAACTGTTATATGCCATGAAGGCTAGACAGCTGGAACTGTTATATACCATGAAGGCTAGACAGCTGGAACTGTTATATACCATAAAGGCTAGACAGCTAGAACTGTTATATACCATAAAGGCTAGACAGCTGGATCTGTTAACTATCATAAAGGCTAGACAGCTAGAACTGTTATATACCATAAAGGCTAGACAGCTGGATCTGTTAACTATCATAAAGGCTAGACAGCTAGAACTGTTATATACCATAAAGGCAGACAGCTGGATCTGTTAACTATCATAAAGGCTAGACAGCTAGAACTGTTATATACCATAAAGGCTAGACAGCTAGAACTGTTATATACCATAAAGGCTAGACAGCTAGAACTGTTATACACCATGAAGGCTAGACAGCTGGAACTGTGTATTAGACGGTTATAAAGAAATTTCTGGTTACAGGAAAAAAATAATATTTCTAACTTTAATGAAATCTATATAGAAGTGAAATTTATGATATAATGTTATCATGACATATTATCATTATTATTGTTCCTCATATTGATATAAAACATATTACTGGGTTTGTTCAACCTCTATAGGTATTAATAAAGGTTTGTTTGTTTGCAATTAAGCACAAAACTGCACAATGAGTTATCTGTGCTCTGCCCACCACGGGTATCGAAACCCGATTTCTAGCATTGTAAGTCCGCAGACATATCGCTGTGCCACTGGGGGGCGTCAGTAAAGGATTTTTAAACAATATCCTAAGTTCCTATCTTTGATATTGGTCTATACACAGATAATAAGTTAATATGTATGTGTCACGTTGCTTCATGTAGCTATGGAAAACTGTCATGTGTAGCGCTATAACTTTGTCACGATTTCTGTTTAATTCCAAACTTTGCGTAGCTATCGAACTTTGTCGTGATTTGCTATTTAATTCCATGCTTCTTTTAGTTATGGAACATTGCTAGGCTTTGCTGGTTAATTCTGGCTATTAAAATGTATTGAGTCTATTAATAAATATGTAAAATTAAAAAATATATATTCAAAAATAAAATTCCATAGATAAAATAACAAAAACTGAATATTAGGAAATTCACCTGGATAATGTTTCTGAAGTCAACAGTTCCGACATAAGTCTCTTGGCTTATAACGCTAAAAATCAGGTTTTGATAGCTGCGGTTGATAACCCATCTTTGTACTTTACGACAACAACAACAGCAACAGATAAGTTCCATGGTTTATAAATAAACGGAATGCTCAACTGGTACTGTTCACAACCTGCAGTATATTACAATATAAGCTGAAAAGTGTTCTGAATAGTTAGTCAGGTATGTTAAAGAGCGGGAAAGTTTCTCCCTTAAGCCTATTATTATTAAGGAAGTTTATGGAATATTTAATACTGTGGTAAATCAGTTTCTGACATAGATGGATAAAGTGGATTGACAAAGAGCTTATGTGAGTTGACAATGTTTTGGTCTGAAATGTTATCGATCTATGTAGAGCAGGGCCCTGACTTGGCCTGGTGGTTAGACGCTCAACCTGCAATTTTTTTTCTTCAGCGTACATGACCTGCCCTTTCAGCTGTTGAAGTGTTATAATGTGAAGGTCAATCCCACTACTCGCTGGTAAAAGGGTAGACCAAACGTTGGCGGTGGGTGGTGATGTCCCTGTTATCTACCACCACTAAATTAGGAGCGGCTACCTGGAGAGGAGATGGGAGCTACCAGGCAAATCTGTCCGAAAATCACCGATAATGCATCTAAGGTACCCAACAGTTGTAAGTGGCCTCGGGATTTATAAAAATTACAACACATTTATCAGTCTGTCTGTGTGTGGTATCATAGATTGTTGTGGTATCATAGATTGTTGTGAAGGGATGTTTTAACACATTTTGATGGTGATGGATTCCTTAAAGACTAAATTTAAATGCATAAAATATAGGAATAACTGTTCGAATTTGTAAGCGAATTCAGTTTTACTGTCTAATAACAGATCAAATAAATAAGGATTTCGGTGAAAAAAATGCACGAAGACGACGGTGAATGAAACAGACGTTTAATACCATACTTAACAGTGGTATCTGTTACACGTGGTACCACAGTGATAACACTGTATTGACAAACAGTTAGTGTGTTACGGCTCAAAATAGTAGAAAGAGACGACCCACATCCCATTTATACCATTAACATTTAATGCCAACATTGCCGGGTACCTTTGTTAACTTATGCTAACATTGTTGTACTGGATGATATACTATTGTACTGCGTTATTGTGAAAGGAAATGTATTTTAACTGTAATGTTGAGTAACCATGTAAACATTAAGGTGCTAAACTAGCTCATCTTATCTTTAAACTCGAAATGTAGAGTCGTAAACTTTTTGAAGGCCATAGATAGGCCTAAATAAAATGTTTTTAATTGTGTAGCAGTTTTAACGTTGAATATTATTTATGATTTTAACTTTATATTCAAGTGCCAAAATACTATAAACTTTTATATGTTTGTTGTTGTTGTTTGTTTTTTTTTGGGGGGGGGGTTCTGATACTACGCAGAGTCCAAATGTTTTGACCAAGGTTGATGACAAATTAAGATAATCTGAATAAAGAGATTTTTTATTTATAAAATGTATTGTTCATTCGCCATAAATACATCAGAGTCTATGTTTGATAAATGTGAGCTTATCATATATTATCAGCCAGAACGTATTTTACCACACAATATTTCCCTTACTTAAGTACGTTCTTATCACCTCGTGATGCAGTAGTAGTTTTGTTATCTCATTCAGTCCGTTTTCTGCTGCACCTCCTTGTCACGTGATGTTGAATTAATTACTTTTCTTAGACACATCGATGTTCTTTGTTTATTGTTACGTAACAGTTTTTTTGTTTTTGTTTTATGTTGTGCTCACCACGGGTATCGAAACCCAGTTTTTAGCATTATAATCCTTCAGACTAACCGCTGAGCCGTTGGGGGGGGGGGCGTTGTAATTCCTACCAAGATGCTACCCTGACTGATTTCCCTGTTACAGTGACGCACGGCTTGTGGTAATGCTTTTTGTTTGTCGCTAAGCGCAAAGCTACGCAATGAGTTATCTGTGTTGTGCTAATTGTTTGTCGCTAAGCCCAAAGCTACACAATGAGTTATCTGTGTTGTGCTAATTGTTTGTCGCTAAGCGCAAAGCTACGCAATGAGTTATCTGTGTTGTGCTAATTGTTTGTCGCTAAGCGCAAAGCTACGCAATGAGTTATCTGTGTTGTGTTAACCATGAATATCGATATCTGGTTTTAAGCGTTATAATCCTTCAGGCTTACCGCTGTTCCATTAGGGGGAGTTGCAATGCCTACCAAGACATTTCCTTGTTACAAGAGAAAGAGGTTCAAAGTAACAAGCTGTAATTATCTGCACAAGTAATGCATAAAGTATTCTACACGCTTATCAAAGTTCTTGGTTTTGATTTAGTCAAGTACGGTACATATTTGTACTGAGATAGCAGTTTAGAGCTGAAAAAAATAAACACGAATTCATAAATAGTAGTATATGGGCGTCTAGTAAATACAAATTTTGGATAGCTGTTTTGTTTGCTTGATTTTTTTAATTTCGCGCTAAACTACTCGAAGGTTATCTGCGCTCGGCGTCCATCAGCTCTTGGACTACTCTTGATCAAACTATTAATGAGACTGACCACAACATTATAACGCCCTCCACGACTGAAAGGGCGATCATGTTCGGTGACGGGACTCGAACCCGCAAATCACAGATAACGAGTCGAGTGCCCTAACCACAAGGCCATGTCAGGCCCAACAGATATTAGGTTATAGCCATATAGTGATCTAGCAGGTTATATTCGCGTAGAAAATATGGATTTTGAGATAGTAGGTTAGTAATCTATAGTAAATACGGTGTCTGAGAGAGTAAGTAATAACCGTATATGAATACAGTTTCCGAAAGAAAGATTAAAAACCTTTCTAATATGTATTTTTGTTTCTTCTCGATTAGCAAAATTTTAAGTTTAACATACCTTCAACATTATCAGACTAACTCTAATGAATATAAAACAAAAACGGATGCCTTAGCTTGTTATTCATATAATATAAATAATTACTACAGTTGGACCGAGTTAACGTTGGAAAAAGGGAATTGGAATTTCTGGTATAACGCCATTTTTGCCCACATGGGCTAAACTGTCAGGTCAGAGACCTTTAGGATTCAGGTATAACATCCTTATTTCAAGAATTCAATACAGAAAAGGCAGCCAGCGCGTAACATCTGCCGCCATATTGGATTTGTTCGTATACATTGAACCGTTTGGTCGATCTGTGATGTGGTTTAGGTCAGCTGGAGTGACCAGTAAAGGCTATGTTAAATTTAGACGGCTTCCTCTCACCATGACGTAGGTTGCGACTCAGGCTTAATGTAGTGTGAATCCATGCAGCCAGTTGTGAGTCACGAAATACGTAACGAAAGTCTGTCAATTCCAAGAGAGCGCTTATCACAAATGTCCTTGATCATCAAATAATCGATTTAGGTGAAAATCTTGCTAATGTTTCTTTATTATAATAAGCTGCCTTAGGTGTCACCCAGCAGTAGGGGTCTTAGAATGTATGTTGTTGTTTACTTAGTAAAAGAGCTGCACTTTAACTATCGAGGGGAATCAAACCCCGGGTTTGTGAGACCGCAAACTCACCGCTGACCCGTTGAGAACCCTTTGGAATGGAAACCATAATAGACGATCTAATGTGGTGAGAGGAACTGAAGCCTATTTGTATCAAGTATAATAAATGTATCAAGATCACTGAATAGATCATAGATCATTCTTATTTAGATTTTTTATTAACTACTTCAGTGAACATTTAAGAAATGTATCTGGCAACATAGTCAGGTTTGCTTATTATGTAAAAACACTATAAATGTCAATATGATACTCCGTGACTTGTGAATATTACTTAATTTTTTTTTGTATTTTTTTTTTTTGTAGCTTTGATCTGATGGATTTGGCGACATTAAGAGTAAATCTGGACATGCGTATTCAAAGACTGGTCTGATAGATGATTCTGGAGACGTACGTAAGCAATTGATAACAAACTTCTGACGTAGTTGATCCTCATTGGCTTAGCGGCAATTATGCATGCTTACGGTGCAAATATTCGGGTTTAGGTACCCGTAGTGGACGGAACAAAAATAGGCCAATGTGTAGCTTTGTGCTTAAAAACTGCGAAACCAAAACTAGTCTTGAATATTTGAATCATTTTCAAATTGTGTTTTTCATGTTATTACTATGAATTGATCAGGTAAGACTCTTATGATATGCGAGTCCGTAGTATTTTTCTCACGTGGCTATTTAGTTTCAGGTTTATTTACAATTTTGGTCGGTGTTTGCTGACTTCTTTTTTTTTTTTTGCAGGTGGTTTTGGTAAAACAGACTACCTGGAATTTTGATTCAATAATTCTGGTGCGTCGTTTGTTGTACATTCTTCAGTCGAGTTTACATAGTTGTTTTAGAGCAAGCCCGCGATATGTTCACCCCAGGGAATCGAACCCAGAGTTTAGAGTTGTAAGTCCGTAAACTTACCGTTGCCTCACAAAGGGGCAAAAGAAGTTGTAAGTTAATAGCTAGAACACTGTTATCTGGGAAACTCTTCTAGCTAGTAGCATCATCTGTAAACTGAGATGAAACACAGTACTTTCTGTCCAAAAGTGGCATGCTGCTTACATACATGATAAATAATATAGGGCTAATTACCATTACCTCTGTGGCACTTGGCTCAGGAGTAAGATACTCCGAGTAAGTGTCTTCCACGTTAATTCTAGCCTTCCTAGCGTCCAAAAAGTTGGTCAGTCAGCGGATAATACCCCTCTTTAGTTCCATTTATGACATTTGAAACTTGGCGCTATTATGTCATACATTATCGAAGGATTTTCCTCCATTGAGAAAGCATGCACTGTGCAATGGCTTTTAATGACATTTCTATAATTGTTTCAGTGAACCTAATTCAATTATCAATAGTTTATCTAAGTTTCATAGATGCGTTTTGAATTTTGGGTAATTTATTATCCAATTACAAATATGTGATCAGTCTATTTGTTATGTTTTCAAGACTTTTCGGTTGAATGTCGTTTTTCTAAGTACGAAACGTGTTCCGTGGCAGCATGTCTCGAACACCGAACCCTTTAATGAAAGACCCGACAAAAAAAACTGCTAGTTCACGGCAAGACATTTAAAAAGAGAACAGATAACACAATATAAAAACAATTACCCAAAAGATTTACTAAGTATAAAAAATTGTAATAACACTTGACAAATTGTACTTTTTCTTGAAGTTGTCGTTTTCAATGTGAATTTCAGAGCGCATTTTAACATGAAATATATCCAATAATATTGGTGATTTGTATACATTTATGAGTGACTTGGTGTGTCTGTGGTTCAACGGTAAATTTGAGAGCTTATGACAATATATATCTGGTTTCAATACCCTCGGTGGGCAGAGCACAAACAGCCCACTGTGTAGCCATATCTTTTACAACAAAACAAACAAACAATGAAATATTTAAAACGTGTTGACTTAAATTTACTCACATTCTTATATTAATCCGAGAAATAAAATAAATTAAATTTGATGACATGTTTAGTTTGAAAAACAAGATTATTTATCATTATTTATTGGAAAATTTGATCTTTTAAAGTGCATGTTTATGATAAACGAAGGAGATGCAAGAGTCACAACAAACATTTCAATACCCGGATATTTATAGTATTTTGGCACTTGTGTATAAAGTTAAAATCGTAAATAATATTCAACGTTAAACTGGTACACAATTAAAAACATTTTATTTAGGCCTATCTATGGCCTTCAAAAAGTTAACGACTCTACATGTTTCGACTTTACAACGTTTTTAATTGTGTACCAGTTTAACGTTGAATATTATTTACGATTTTAACTTTATACACAAGTGCCAAAATACTGTA
>NW_013667441.1:111022-115340 GCF_000517525.1 Limulus polyphemus
TACAGTATTTTGGCACTTGTGTATAAAGTTAAAATCGTAAATAATATTCAACGTTAAACTGGTACACAATTAAAAACGTTGTAAAGTCGAAACATGTAGAGTCGTTAACTTTTTGAAGGCCATAGATAGGCCTAAATAAAATGTTTTTAATTGTGTACCAGTTTAACGTTGAATATTATTTATGACTTTAACTTTATACACAAGTGCCAAAATACTATAACAGTAAAAGTAACCACGCCAAGTGCAGCATTTGTTTCGTTGACTATAAGGTGACGACAGGACTATAATAGCAAGAGGGGAAGTTGAAAAGATTCTCATAAAAATGAATAACATAAGGGGATTTAGAATTAATCTCATCTGCACCAAAGAATCTCTCAAAGTTTCATACTGATTCTGGTTGAGAAGGTGGAAACAGTTTGATTACGGACAGAAAGACACAAGCTAATTTATAATGTAGTTGTGTTAACAGTTTTATTACGGACAGAGAGACACAAGCTCATTTATAATGTAGTTGTGTTAACAGTTTTATTACGGACAGAGAGACACAAGATGATTTATAGTGTAGTTGTGTTAACAGTTTTATTACGGACAGAGAAACACAAGCTGATTTATAGTGTAGTTGTGTTAACAGTTTTATTACGAACAGAGAGACACAAGCTGATTTATAGTGTAGTTGTGTTGACAGTTTTATTACCGAACAGAAAGATATAAGCAGATTTATAATGTAGTTGTGTTAACAGGTTTATCACGGACAGAAAGACACAAGCTTTTTATATTGACATTGTAGGCCTAAAGTAGCTAAAAGTTGAATGGTTACTGTATCTTCTGAAGATAAATCCAGAAATAATATTCTAAATTACTAGTTTTGATTAATAAACTTTCTCAAAGTAAAAGTTTTTTTTGGAAAAAAAATGCACAATGTTACCCCTCAAGTGTGTGTAGCATCCATAGTTTTGAATTATATATGTATAGACTTATGTTTCAACATATGTACATAAGTGTAAACTTGATAATATTTGACATGCTCAACAGTTTTCTTTACTTTTCACAGAGAAATGTGAAACTGTCAACATATGTTACATTCTTCGTAGACATTTATTGACTTAAGAAAACACAGATTTGTCATTCTAGTTTTGGAGAACACAATCAGTAAAATATTGTACTAACACACTTATGCTGTGACAATATTATCTTCGAGTCTTAGCTCAAACGAAAACTTACATATTATTTTATTCCCCTGTTAAGCTTAACTGTGTGAGATCTTATGATAAAAAGATAACTCTTTACAGCCTTCGTGATTATTATATTTAATATTTAAACAAAAAATGTTGAAAAATATTATTCTTCCAATGAAGTTTTGAAAATTTATTTGTAAATAAACCTTCAAATATTAAATCAAAATATTGTTAGCTCACCAGAGGGATTAGTGTTACTGAAAATGTCTCATTTAAATCATATCTAAGAAAATATGTTTATATAAAAATTCACAAAAGCGACAAAGAGTTCAGTAATAAAAGAAAAGGATCAAAGTTTAGTGAGGTTATCAGTACGGCTTGAATTGGATTTGTCCATTTATTAAGTTATTTCATTTTGTTTCAGTTGGTTATACTTTAGACTTGTTTTCTGTCGTGATCTCTAATCTTTCAAATTGAAAACATGGCGAAAGTGTGTGACCAATTAACTGAATATCAATCGTTAAGTGTTCACATTTTTTTCTGCAATTTTTCCCATTATAAGTATAATTCTTAATGTACTTTATTGAGCAACAACAACAAGTTAACTGACACATTTAACACATTTTATTTTGATACTGCCCCATTAAGGAAGAACCAAGGAAAGGATGAGTCAGTTAATCATTTTGTTAATTCTTTGCTTTAAACTTCACTGTGTCCATTTTCAACCAATGACAACTATGTGACTTTAGTTGAATAGTTCTAGTACAATCTAACGTACGGTTTTCAGACATGGCAAATAATAATGCTAAGTATTGTAAACGATACAGCAAATCAAGTGTAATAACAATAAGCCATTGTAAACTGAACTTTATTTTAACAATAATTAGCCTACATGGATCTTCTGACTTGAAATACAATTTAAGTATAATTATACGTCGATTGTCCTAATTCTAACATTTTATCTAGTAACTCCTTTTTCCTCTAAGTAATATAATGTCATACGTAATTAAGATATTTTTTATTGCTCCAAACATTGGCTAAAAAAAAAAAGAAACCCATTCAAAGACCAGACATGAAATATGGGCAGTGTTGGGTTTGTTTCGGGCTTCTCTTATTTTTTGAATACCAGGTCGCTTTTCATATGACTGAAGTCTCGCAATCCGAAAGGCAAGAAACCATTTATTTTTCAATGTCAGTATTTCCAGTAACAGCCTTTCTTTTGATAAACATAATTTTCTTTGTAGATTTGATGAAGTAGTAACTCGAAAAAAATGTGAAAAAATTAATTATTTTTTTGAATCTTTCAATTTCAATTTGAGGCTACTTTTTTTTTCTTTACTGGGGATACAACTGGACCCTCACCAGAACTTTGGGAGATCGGGTTTGAAGGTGGCTTAAGATCAACCTGGTCACAAATTGTCTTTTCGTCACATGTACCATTTACTGATGAAATTGTAAAGGTCTTTTCTAAAACTTTCTTACCGTTGTCAAAGGTTACTTCTGCAAGATGGGTTAGATTCTGTAAAAATTTCACTGCTTTCTCAAGAAGCCCCACAATTGACTTATCAACATCTACACCATTCTCGAGAATATCTATAAACTCTTCTGCTTCTTTCAGAAGTTTCTCACGGGTTTCGTCACAGCGTTCCAAGGTTTCCATGTTTTGAAAAAGTTCGTCACTTTGTTTTTTGTCTTTACCCAAAATCGTTTTAATCTTTTGACATTTGTTTTTGTTGATGAATGATCCTGCAGCAGTTGCTCCTCGAGAAGTTAACTCGCCAGCAGCCATTAAGGCAACGCCACCTGCAGTTAAACCTAACGAGAGACCGCCAGTAATAGGGGATAAAGACTCTCCGGCAGAAGCCACTTTGCCACCTAGTTTACCTACTTTGCTAGCAGAGTTAGCAATTTTTGATGATCTTGCACCAAAAGTGTTCTCTTTCAAGTAAGTCTGTACATTCTTGAGAGACTTAATGGATTTATCTCGTGTAGCAATCCAAACTGAAAAGTTTTCAATGAAATGCGCGCGAGCTGTTTCGTCTTCCTCAAGATACTTCTTCAATTCCTCGTGAATTTGTTTCATGCCTTCAAGTATGTTTTGACAGTCAGAACAGCTTTCTTGAAGGTTGTCATTTTTGAAATGTTCCTGTAAAGAGATAATGTATACGTGTGTTACTTTAACAATGTTTTATATTCAAAGCATTTCACGTTATTAAAAAACTAAACTAAAAATTTTATAATTGGTTCCAATGCCACTAACTGCCTTATTTTTCTCAAATCAGTTATGTTGATTACAATCAGAAACGACATCTAAAAATGGTCCAAATACTTATATCACTGTGGACGGGGTTAAATCTGCTGGACTGTGAGTCTGAGGTTTGGCGGTTCGTGTTCTGTGAAAGCAATAGGAAATAAAACAAGAACAAAAATAAAATACATCAAGCTACGTACTTTGGTTCGTTATAAGTATCTATCACTTCAACCTTTCCGATAGATTGCGCAGTTAACCCTGTAGCAGTTTCTTGTGAAACTTAACAACAAAACATATTTTCATTTTATCTGTAGGAACCTTTTCTAAATGTAATACAGATAATATCTGATACAGCAGTGTTATATCAGGATGTATCCGTGTGGTCAGAGTTTCTTAACTGTATCAGTGAAGTTCTACAAAATGTACGTGGTACTGTGCGCAGCGTTTTGATAGGTATAACCAGTACATAAAAGTACTTGAATGAAAGGTACTTTTTAGGCCCATTTAGATAAGGGTTGAAATAAATAAAAAAGGTTTAATGGGGATGCTTTTTAAAACCCAAGAAAATGAATAGTCTCACGATGCACATCTGATTACAAAAATGCATTGCAATCATGTGTTGATTGGTTAGTAATAAATTAAATTTATATGTAAAAAATATTATATTTGAACACCAAATGGAAATTTTAAATACATGCACGTATATAATCACAATAATCACTTCCAATAAATAAAAATTAATATATATATTAATAAAACTGGAGATATATCTAGTAATTTATAAAATTTGTAGGTTATGTGTTGTTTCACATTATTGTTGATGTTATCAACTTTGCCTGAGTGTTTTAGGTTCTGGCTGATAAGCGTTATTGTATATTGTTGTATTGGTTTC
>NW_013667441.1:116321-138228 GCF_000517525.1 Limulus polyphemus
TTATATATATATATATATATAATTCTTATGTTTCATATGATCACAGCTTAGATGTTTTATTTACGCTCTTTTTCCCACACTTTATCCTTTGCCTTTTAAAGTGCACTGTAAGAACCGTGTACATTTATTTTGAAACAAACGTTGAACTGTAGAAATTTAAAGTAGACGAACCTGTTATCCTCAGGTCCTGAACAATACCAGCCTACATATTAATTTTTTTATAAACAAATGGTTACACATTTAGCTTTATCTGAAATAAATCGGGGATTTAGAGAGTGTGAACCAACTTCCGTTACATTTATATGTGGAAACACTTTTATATTTAAAACTTCATAAACACTGCTGTAGTAGTTTGAGGTGTCTCCTCTTCCCTCATAGTAAAGCAACACTGGTGAGGTGTAGAGGTGTTTCCGTCTCCTTTCTGAGCACCCCTTCAAACCAGAATAAAAACAACAACGACTCCAAAATGTGTGTGTACAAAATACAATTACTCATTATGCATATGGAGGTGCTTTGCCCGGAGAGTGGAGATCTGTTGCACCAGGTGTATGTATCAAGAATTGAACGTTTTCCGTTAAATGTTTAACAGCAAAGATTAGAACAAATAAATTCAAATTATTTTACTTGTTTCTGTGTTACTTGATTGCTTATTCTTTACGAATTAGAAGTACTTGGATAATTCACAAAAAAGAAACGTTTAAAAAGAGAGAAAAAAGCGCCCTATCTGGAACTTTGATGCTAAGAATTACTGTTACTTCAATAAAAGATATGTTTCATTTCCTATATAACTGTTTACAGAACATATTAATAGAAGCACACGATATAAATGTAATATAATAAAAATAACTAAACCAAAGTTAAAAGTGAAACGCAACCTACCTTTACTAGCCGCTTCCTACACAGCTGCTCTTAACAAAACAGCGGGACTGACGGTCACAATTATAACGCTTCCACAACTGAAACTGCAGAAGGTGTTCAGAGACACATCGCGAGTCCAACCTTGAACCTTACGATCAAGAGTCCAGGATGCCAAACACTGGACCAAACTTTGTATATAACCCATCAAGAAGACCCAGGATCGAATCCTAACAATTACCAACACAGAAGTATTCCTTTTCAGGGCTTCTGTGAAAACGGATATATCTAGTTACAAGTAAAAAGAACCGTTAGTAATAAATAATTAAATTTCCTTCATCGTGTAGGTTACTAACCATGACAACGATAATCCTAGAACTGTAACATCTGATTGTTTAGCGTGTGACGGAATACTGACTCACGTAACGAGAACAGTACAAGTTTAAATAGAACTTCTAAACTCCACTATAAGCTTCAAAAATATTTTTCAAGACATTACAATAGGAATTACGTTTTTTTATTGTTTTTTGTTTTATAGAGCAAAACCACATTCGAACATCTATTGTGTCCAGTGCGTGGGATCGAACTCTGGACTTTAGCGTTGTTAATCCTTAAACTTACCATTGTCTTTGAATAATATGTTTATTGTGCACGATTACACTTTGGATAAACAAGCAAGTTAAATATATTGAAGAAGAATGCCTTACCGTTTTTGTTTTTTTTCAGCCAAGAGTTGGCGGTGGGTGGTGATGACTAGCTGCCTTCCTTCTAGTCTTACATTGCTAAATTAGGGACGGCTAGCGTATATAGCCCTCGTGTAGCTTTGCGCGAAATTCAAAAACAAACCAAACAAGCATTACCAGGTAAAAACTGAAAAGGTCTGATATATGATTTTTAACTTTTTTAAATATTTTTAGGATACGTACCTAAGCAATTGAAAACAAACTTTTTACATTGTTACCTCTCAGTGACTCAGCGGTAAATCTGCAGGCTTACGACGCTAAGATTTGGGTTTCACTACCAACAGTGAGCAGAGCAGAAATAGGCCATTGTGTAGCTTTGTGCTTCAAAACTGCAAAACCTAAACCAATCTTATATAGTTTTAATATTTTCCTAATTTTGTTTTGATGTTATTAATATGATTAAATCGGGTAAGACTCGTATGATATGCGAATTTACCGCTGTCTCCATGAAGGGGGGGGGACAAAAGATGATGAAGATTAGTAGCCACATCATCTGCGAATTGAGAAAAGAAACAGTAATATTTGTCCGAAAGTAACATGCTACTTACATACATAATAAATAAAATAGGGCTAACCACCCTTCCCTCTGGAACACTTGCCTCAGGTGTAAGATTCTCCAAGTAATCTTCCACATTAATTCTAACTTTCCCGTCGTCCGAATAATACCCCTCTTTAGTTCCATTTATGACATTTGAAACTTGGGGACTATTATGTCATACATTATCGAAGGATTTTCCTCCATTGAGAAAGCATGCACTGTGAAATGGCTTTTAATGACATTTCTATAATTGTTTCAGTGAACCTAATTCAATTATCAGTAGTTTATCTAAGTTTCATAGATGCGTTTTGAATTTTGGGTAATTTATTATCCAATTACAAATATGTGATCAGTCTATTTGTTATGTTTTCAAGAATTTTCGGTTGAATGTCGTTTTTCTAAGTGCGAAACGTGTTCAGCGGCAGCATGTCTCGAACACCGAACTCTTTAATGAAAGACCCGACAAAAAAAACTGCTAGTTCACGGCAAGACATTTAAAAAGAGAACAGATAACACTATATAAAAACAATTACCCAAAACATTTACTAAGCATAAAAAATTGTAATAACACTTGACAAATTGTACTTTTTGTTGAAGTTGTCGTTTTCAATGTGAATTTCAGAACGCATTTTAACATGAAATATATCCAATAATATTGGTTAATCTTGGTCTCTGGGCGATTCAGTAGTACGGCTGACAGCTTATGACAATATAAGTTGAGTTTCCATATCCTTGGCGGGCATTAGATAAACAAAGAAAACAATAAAATGTTTAAGAAGTTTTGACCTAAATTTACTCATATTATTTTATTAATCCAAGAAATAAAATAATTAACATTTGAAAATCACGAGTATTTATTATTTTTTATTGGAAAGTTTAATCTTTTAAAGTGCAGGTTTTAGATAAACAAAGGAGACAAGTCATTCGAAGTAAACACAACATAAAGTAAGTTATGTTTGTTTAGTGTGTAAACAATTTAATATTTGGATAAAATATCAACATTTGATTTAGATAATAATATAAACTATTGCTGCTATCCGTAGTGCAGCGCTCCATGTTGTTATGTAGACAGGCAAGACTGTAGCAAGTTTATCAAATAAACCCTTACTGTTATCCTCAGTGAGAGGTGCCATATTCTTCTGTGAACAGGAACAACTGTAGCAAGTCTGCCAATTAAATCCTTTCTGCTATCCTCAGTGAGAGGTGCCATATTCTTCTGTAAACAGGAAAAACTGTAGCAATTCTGCCAATTAAACTCTTACTGCTATCCTCAATGAGAGGCGCCGTATTGTTCTGTGAACAAGAAAAACTGTAGCAAGTCTGCCAACTAAACTCTTACTGCTATCCTCAATGAGAGACGCCGTATTGTTCTGTGAACAAGAAAAACTGTAGCAAGTCTGCCAACTAAACTCTTACTGCTATCCTCAATGAGAGACGCCATATTGTTCTGTGAATAGGAAAAATTGTAACAAGTCTGCCAGCTAAACTCTTACTGCTATCCTTTGCGCAGGTCCTCGTGTTATTTTGTGGACACTGAATGAAAAATAGGCTAACCGTTAGTTTTTTTCGTAAATGTCGAGATCATTCAGAGAGAACTTCACATCTTATCTCTAGATGAGTGGTTTCCATGGCAACAATCTTTCATGATTAAATAAATATAAAGTGTGATATATATCAGCAACGACAGCATATACAAACAAGCTTAAACTTTGTAGACAAACGTCCACAAGGTCAGCATGACATATATAGTTACCCAAATATTAACTGAATCAACTACCCACCTTTGTGTCTGTGAAATAATTATCACAAGATATATAATGAGTACATTATGGCGTCAAATAGGTTGATTGTAACGCATGTATTATTTTAAACTTGACAAAATTTGTGTTTCAAATATAATGATGACAGACGGATAAACAGATTTTTTTCTCTTATTATTATAAATGTCGACTTTTCAAATATATTTTATTGACAAAAAAGCACTTTTTCGCTTTTAACAATTAATAGGTCAGTCTAGTTTAACATACACAAATAATAGTACAAACACCAAGCAGCCTTAGAACTGGGTGAAAGAATCCGTCAGCAATGAATATGATAGGTGTAGTATGGTTGACATATTATAATATGTTCTACTTGGTTGACATATTATAACATGTTCTACTTGGTTGACATATTATAACATGTTCTACTTGATTGACATATTATAACATGTTCTACTTGGTTGACATACTATAACATGTTCTACTTGGTTGACATATTATAACATGTTCTACTTAGTAGACATATTATAACATGTTCTACTTGGTTGACATATTATAACATGTTCTACTTGGTTGACATGTTATAACGTGTTCTACTTGGTTGACATATTATAACATGTTCTACTTGGTTGATATGTTATAACATGTTCTACTTGGTTGACATATTATAACATATTCTACTTTGTTGACATATTATAACATGTTCTACTTGGTTGACATATTATAACATGTTCTACTTGGTTGATATGTTATAACATGTTCTACTTGATTGACATATTATAACATGTTCTACTTGATTGACATATTATAACATGTTCTACTTGATTTCTTAGAATTATTACCAGATCATTGTTTATAAATAAATTTAAGATAAATTATGTTGGCAAAACAAAGATCCTAGTTAGACACGTTAGTGTACACTATGGATATCTGAACACTGGATGGACGACATTTGTTTCCTTCAGGAGCAAATTTATCTTCGTGTTGGATTGGAACCTTATATCGTTTTAGAGCTCGAGTGAGATGTGTTTGATACATGTTTGTGTTGTGGAAAGAGAAGAGATGAATGTGTTTAATAACACATGGATGTGTTATGGAAATAGGTACAATGGTGTTTAACATTTTTTTTCTGTTCCTTGTTTCATTATTCAGTCGTCCCTGAAAAGGAAATCACCATAACCTTATCCTACTATTCTAGAGATAAGTTTAACAACTGTTCATATAAATTCCCATGAAGATTCAAACTCTTTGCACCAACTACGTTGTTCTTTAACGAAATGATAATGGTCGTGGTTTATAGATGAACAGTAAAAGTACCCACGCCAAGTGCGATATTTGTTTCGCTGACGTTAAGGCGATGGCAGGAACTATAATACTAAGAATAACATAAGGGGATTCATGTTGATCAGAGATAGGGAACGTGAAAACAATATATTAAGGGCAGCAACAGAGACACAGGATGATTTATAGTGTAGTTGTGTTTCCTGATGGCACTGCTTTTGATTTAGATATTAAATAGTTTTAGTGTTTTAATAGAATAAAAAATGGAACCTCTTACGTAGTAGTTTGCTAAATAGTCGTAACACAAATAAAAAAGACTTTGTCATCTCTTGAAAGCTTTAAAGCTTGTAATAGTCTAAATCTTGTTTATGTCACAAACTGACAATAATTGGTGCAAAGTGACTAAAGATCTATATGTGGTATACAAATCGAGCATTAAAACAATACGGTCTGTATATAACTGTAACATTTGACAAGGTATAGGAATATAATATCATTACGACACATCAAGCTACAGGAATAAGCTTTGTTTGTTTGTTTCTGAATTTCGCTATCTGCGCTAGCCGTCCCTAATTTAGCAGCATAAGATTCGAGGGAAGGCAGCTAGTCATCACTACTCACCACCAACTCTTGGGCTACACTTTTACTAACGAATAGAGGGATTGACCGTCACATTATAACGCCCCCACGGCTGAAAGGGCGAGCATGTTTGGTAGAACGGGGATTCGAACCTTCGACCCTCAAATTGCGAATCGAGCGCCCTAGCAACCAAACATACTCCCCCTTTCAGCCGTGGGGGGGCGTTATAATGTGACGGTCAATCCCACTATTCGTTGGTAAAAGAGTAGCCCAAGAGTTGGCGGTGAGTAGTGATGACTAGCTGCCTTCACTCTAGTCTTACACTGCTCAATTATGAAGAGCTAACGTAAATAGCCCTCGAGTAGCTTTTAGCAAATTCTAATAAATAAATTAATAAATAAAGTACCATGCAAGACGTAGATGTGTAATGTAGAATTTTGAAAAATGTCAAGTTTACGAAGGACATAGGAAAGGGACAGTGTTATAAAGCAAATAACCATGATCTAGCCCTGAAATATTAATGAACGGTAAAGTGAAAACAAAATACGTCATTCAGCTCCCTATAAAGTGCTAGACACCACTCTTAGAAAATATATCCGCTTCTGACATGTAGAAACTAAGCAGGATATATGTGGTTTTCAAGTCCAACATCTATTCAGTATATTCCTAACTACTGAATTTCTGAACCCAGAGAAATGTTGATATCTTTTGTAAGAAGTTATCAGTTTCCTATAAGTAATCATCACATATTTAGATTTCAATGCAAGTTTCAAAGCATTCACACAACATTGTATGCTATCCATAGTCTCCTGAAGAGAAGGGTTAATGAAAGACGAGTTACGACCCAGTTTCCAAATTGCAATATCATGAGCAATTATGGTTCCATGTTTGCCTCTCTGTAAAATGTTTTACAAAATAACTATGCATAACGTTAAAAAAAGGAAGAGTTGAGGTTTGATCTCTGAGGTAACCAACAACTGATGACCAGTATCATTTAACCAACATTTTTCAGTTTTCATTGTGAACGTACGGCCATACAGATATTTACAACTATTTTAGGACATACCCCTGTATCTAAAACTGTACAATTTTCGAAGATTTACATCAGTTTTAACACAATCAAAACCAGATTGGATGTCTAAGAAGACCAAATAAGCGTTGACGGCAGGGACAAAAGTTTTATGAAACCAATCCTCAATCGCGTTAAATCGGGGCGCGTAAAATCGGGGTTTCAGTGTATTGTCAGTTTAAAGTCTGGGAAGTAGAATCAGTGTAGACTTCTACAACTACCCAATTGTCAGCTAACTTTCCGAATACCTTCAATCGAAATCACAGTTTGCAGAACACTGGCCAACAGTAACCGGTTATATTTGCTAATACTCGCAATTTGCAGAACACTGGCCAACAGTAACAGGTTATATTTGCTAAGACTCGCAATTTGTTGAACACTGGCCAACAGTAACAGGTTATATTTGCTAAAACTCGCAATTTGCTGAACACTGGCCAACAGTAACAGGTTGCATTTGCTAAGACTCGCAATTTGCTAAACACTGGCCAACAGTAACAGGTTATATTTGCTAAGACTCGCAATTTGCAGAACACTGGCCAACAGTAACGGGTTATATTTGCTAAGACTCGCAATTTGCTGAACACTGGCCAACAGTAGCAGGTTACATTTGCTAAGACTCGCAATTTGCTGAACACTGGCCAACAGTAACAGGTTATATTTGCTAAGAACTCGCAATTTTCTGAACACTGGTCAACAGTAACAGGTGATAAGCAGTCTCTGAAGGTTTTCGCACCAAAGTTATTGTCAGACACCATAACACAATCATCTTCTGAAGAATGAAAAATAATATTTTTGTTTAACGTATAATTACACTTTGGTAAAGGACAAAACATTGGTTAAAAGCATCAACGAGAGGGATTAACTGGGGTGGCTCAGAGTCAGGATAAAGAAGACTGTAATTTCTAGAAGCACTGGTAGTAAGTTAGTGTTAAAGAAGAATTAAGTATAAACCAAAAATATGAACCATAAACTTTTATCTCAGATGAGAATTACAAAATATTCGCAACCTGCAACAAAATAAGACTTGGGAAAGAATAGAAACAGGGAATTACAATACAATTAACAATGACAAATCTCGTTCAAACCCGCCTGCAATCCAACTCAACTATAAACACTTCAACATTATATTTGACCAAATCGTAGCTCTTTGGTTTGCTGACGTGGTTTTCTTCCTATTCACGTGACGTCAAGTGAACCAGTAATGGTTGATAACTTCTAACTGATTGTTAACTCGTTAATTTGACGCGAAATGTACAGTTTTAACTGTTATAGTTTCGATTTGATGAAACATTATTGATATATTTAGCATAATACTTTATTCTTTTCTTACAATCAGCACAATTCCGTTTGCTAACATATGCAGGATATATATTTTGACGTGTCTAGGATGGTTACTTCTGGAATCTAAATAAGTGTGTGAATAGGTAGTTTTATAATAATATCAGTTCCTAAAAACAATTGTCAGATATTTAAATTAATATGTTCAACAAATATATTGTTTTATAAACCTGTTCACCAATGAATTTAGTTGTATTGTTTTATAAACCTGTTCAACAATGAATTTAGTTGTGTTGTTTCATAAACCTGTTCAACAATGAATTTAGTTGTATTGTTTTATAAACCTGTTCAACAATGAATTTAGTTGTATTGTTTTATAAACCTGTTCAACAATGAATTTAGTTGTATTGTTTTATAAACCTGTTCAACAACGAATTTAGTTGTATTGTTTCTTAAATATTCCATAACCATTGTATCATAAAACTTTGTTTGTCCTTAAAACTATTGTGTTTTTTGTCACTGGTTTTAAACATTATATGTTTTGAAAATAGATTAATTAAAGCTTTACCCTCAGTTTATCACCATGTTTCTGTTGAGTTGAAACCATAATGTATCTATTTCAACACTAATATCGTTTCTCGGTGTAAACTTGATATTCTTATTAATATTATTAATATATATGAGTATGATTTTTGTCTAATAAAGTCACTTAGATCTTGTTCTATTTGTTCGTGATTAGGCTTGTTGATAGAACAAAAAGATAACATTTTTCTTACTTGAAACACCTCATTACTTGTAAGACTAACATTAGATATGTTTAACAAGTCAGGATTTTAAGCTTTTTACCAAACCATTACCTATGTATTGATTCGATTATTCCGTGATGAAGTCAAAAGTTTTTGAATTAATGGGTTTCCCCAGTTCATTTGTTGTCCTCTTTTTGACTTAAAAATCAAGCAGCTGAGAACATTTTAACAACGTTATCATAAGTATCCATGACTTATTACAGGAACCTTTCTTTCTTTTGCTTTCTATTTTGGTTTTGTGACAATGAAAAATAATCTAATTTTATCAAAGATATTTTCCAAACAAATTAGAAAGGCTTTTAAGAAAATTTAAATAACTCGTAGGTTTTTTTATTATTTAGAAGTTTTAATTGTTTATTGTTTTAATAGTGCTAAGTTAGGAAACGATACAGCATATCAAGTGTAATAACAATAAGCCATTGTAAACTGAACTTTATTTTAACAGTAATTAACCTACATGGATCTTCTGACTTGAAATACAATTTAAGTATAATTGTAGGTCGACTGTTCTAATTCTAACATTTTATCTAATATCTACTTTTTTTCTTACAGAATAACAATGTCATACAGAATTGAGATATTGTTTAATGTATCAAACATTAAATAAAATCACTAAAGAAAAATACGTTCATATAGCTTCTGATATATTGGAAATCTGGTAGTCCTGAAGACAAGAAATCATTCCGTTTTGATGAAGTCCTAACTCAAAAAAATAATCATGTTTGAAAAATAAATTATTTCAGACAATATTTCAATTTCTCTTTGCTGTAACTTTTTGTTTCTACTGGGACTACAACTGGACTCTGACGTAAACATTAAGCTTTAATGTGTTCATGGACTTTTTCAATCTCTTCTTTTTCAAGAGTAATTTCTTTGACCAATTCAGTTATACGATCTTGAAGGCCATTTTTATCATCTTCTTCAATATTCTCAGATGAAAAAATGTTGTTAACCACTTCAAGTGCAGTAGCCACAGTTCCAAGTGCGATACGAACAGATGGAGGTAAAGAACTAGTTGTAATGTTAAGACCTGAGGCTCGTAGCTTAGAAACCTCCCCTACTTGATTAATATTTGGGGAGATCGGACTTGAAGGTGAGTTAAGATCAACCTGGTCACAGGGTGTTTTTACAGTGGAAATTATAAAAGTTTTTTTTAAAACTTCGTCAGCACTCTCAAGTGTTACTTCTTCAAGATGGGCTAAGTTCTGTACAAATTCCACTGCTTTTTCTAAATGCCCCGCGAGTGACTTACCAGCATTTACCCCGTTCTCAAGAATATCTATAAACTCATCTGCTTCTTTCAAAAGTTTCTCACGGGTTTCGTCACAGCATTCCAAGGTTTCCATGTCTTTTAAAAATTCGTCAGTTTCTTTTTTGTCTTTAACCAGAATCGTTTTGATTTCTTTACATTTTGTTTTATTGATGATTGATCCTGTAACGTTTGCTCCTATAGCAATTAATTCGCCAGCAGCTTGTAAGGTGACGCCACCTTCAGGTAAGTCTAACGAGAGGCCGCCAGTAATAGGAGCTAAGGTCTCTCCGGAAGTAGACACTTGTTTACGTATTTTACTTATTTTATTAAGCGAAGTGGCAATTTTTGAGGATTTTACACCCGAACTGTTCTCATCCTTCTTAATATCTATCTTCTTAAGGAACTTAATGGATTCTTCTCGCGATGAAGTCAAAACTGGAAAGCTTTCAATGAGATGCGTTCGAACTGTTTCATCTTCCTTGATAATCTTCTTCAATTCATCATGAAATGTGTTCATGTCATTAAGTATGTTTTGACAATCAGAACAGTCTTGGTTAAGCTTGTCATCTTTTAAATGTTTCTGTAAGAAGACAAATTAAATTCGTGTTACTTTAACAATATTTTATATCCACTGTGCAAAACGCTTTGATAGGTATAACCAGTGCATAAAACTACTTGACTGAACGTTTCTTTCTAGACCTACTTAAATAAGGGTTTACAAAATTAAAAAAAAGGTTTGATGGAGATACTTTATAAAATTCAACAAAATGAATAGTCTCATGATGCTCATTTGTATTAGTTGTAATGTTTCATCTGATTACAAAAATGCATTGCAACCATGTGTTGATTGGTTAGTAATAAATGAAATTAATATAATGTTCAAAATTATTATGTTTGAACACCAAATAAAAACTTTAAACATATGCATGTACATAATCATTAAACACGTCATATGATGAATAATAAAAAAACACACGTCATATGATGAAAATTCACGTCAAATAAAGAAAAATGAACATATACATATTTCAATATAATTGGAGATATATCTAGTAATTTATAAAATCTGTAGGTTATGTGTTGTTTCACATTATTGTTGATGTTATCAACTTAGCCTGAGTGTTTTAGGTTCTGGCTGATAAGCGTTATTGTATATTGTTGTATTGGTTCCTTCTATAAGTTGAGTTATTTAGTCTGATAGAGTGGGTTACTGAGTGATTGAGTTTGTTATTCGATTATTGAGTACCAGTGCTTGATTTGGTCAACTTATCTGTTATTGATAGACAGGTACTTAGTTCAGAGTTTGTGTTTAGACGAAGAAATAAAGACATGAAATTAGCATGTAGCTAGAATTTATATTAGATATAATTTATGTATGACATTCAGCCTATCGGTGAACACTAGTTATACATACAGACATGACTGTCCATTATTCTTCTTATTTCCTGGCCAACAATACCCAAATAGTTTTTAATGTATATTACTCAAATTGTTTCCTAAACTTTCGAAAGGGCTTCAAACGTTAAGTCCATGCCCATCATGTCACATAAAACTTTCTTCAGGATAAACAATAATAGAAAATTATCGTATTTAGTACTCACTCATCTTCAGCTTCATCACACATTTATTACCAAATGGAATTGATGTACTACTCAGTCATCTTCAGCTTCATCACCAGTAAGATCTGCGACATATTTATCTACACTTTGATTACCACATTTCGATACATCAGAAGCCAAACATGAGCATCCTGTGCACCAACAACTCACCTTCATCAGTTAACACCCTCGTTGTTAACGATATTTTCGGTCGTAACATCAATGACATATTATGATGCTCGGCCAACTTTGAAAATTTTAATTATTCTTAAGTACATTTAATAAAATCACAGCGTCTTCAATAAAAGTATAATAATAAAATATTGACATTAGATGTATCAAATACTTTAACCATTACTGTAAATTAAAGTAACAATAACAAAATACCAGAGTTTACTTTACTTAAGGAAAGCAAACACTAGCTGTTGGATTCGTATACTGTCATGGATTCAATGTTCGTCGAACAAAGTACCATCTGTATTGTCATGTATAAGCTTACCTTTACAGAACTAACCCTAAAACGACTTGTGACCAATGAAAACACGTTAGATAGCTCCAACAGTGTAACCTAAGAGTGATAAATCAGTACGACACTGTTTAGATGTGGAGTCAAGATGTAGGACATTACCACGAGTAATGTTAAAAAACTAATGTTTATGATAATGAATCTATATAATTAAAAACATAATATGAGAGCATAATTGTGAGCATGTGTGAGAAGCTTTTTAAACTTTACTAAACTGTACACAAATTAGATTAGGGATAGGGAAGTACGGACGACGTTACCACATGTGTAAGGGAAAGGTGGATTTAGATAGCAAAGGTGGATTTATGAATTGCAAACAGAAATGTATTTGAAGAATGGATCTGTCATTCTTCAGAGCCGCATCTCAAACAGCAGTGTTTATGTGTTAAAGTTTTGTGTCTGAATTTCTTCATTTGTTTGTAAACACTTAGAGCATCAGTACCGCCACTCTTGCACCAGACACCCAGGTTTTGAAAGCATCCCTATATGTGATGTCTCTTGCAACATAAGTCGATCGATTTGTCATGTTTGATCACACTATTCAACTGAAAACGTCTTTGGTACTAGAGGTGTTTGGTTGGTATCACGTGTTGTGGAGAATGTTTAACCCATTTAAATTTAACCTTGAAGTCATTGAGACGCCCCGCACGGCCATAAAATTCGTTCAGAGCTCTTCATGTTTATTCTCCTGTGTGAGTAGTCTATAGTGGTCATTTAACTGTTTTAATTGCTTTAAATATACAGTACTGCCTTTACGTTTTATAAACTTTGTACATTCAAATACAAAATACCACAACCAAAAAAATCATTTCGTACCGAAGCACGAGTTTTCCTCTTAATAACAAATTAAATGAATACTTAATCGTACAATGAATAGCTGGAATAGCAATGTTAAATCTAATACAAAGAAAACATTTAACTTAAATACTTAACAAAACACAGGAAGCAATAAAGTCAGATATTCTGTAAAAGTTGAAATATGATAATCCTCGGGACAGTTCAATAATAATAATTAGACTTAGAAAGGAAAGTTACAACATTTATAAATATGGTAAAGAAAGTAATTTACAACAACTGATGTAACTTAATTAGAGACG
Source organism: Limulus polyphemus (assembly GCF_000517525.1). Lineage (NCBI taxonomy): Eukaryota > Metazoa > Arthropoda > Merostomata > Xiphosura > Limulidae > Limulus > Limulus polyphemus. Next base: position 129,704 of record NW_013667441.1, read on the forward strand.
TAAGTTTACACTATATTTGGAACAATAATATAGCTAGTATTGGGTACACATGACAAGAGTTTAAGATAACAAGAAATAAAAGCAGTAGTTGTCAATACACTGAAACAGTTAATTATTACCTTAAATAAGTTGCTAAATAATTGTAATGTAGACGTGAAAGTATTAAAAGGTCAAATTATTCAGTAAAACTTAATCAGTAGCAAGAATATTGTTGAATTTTTCACAGAACGGAAATAATTTTGTGTTTAAAATGCAATAGAAGAAACAACGTTTATGAAACAATTAAAGTGAGTTTACGGGTTCTATCCAAGAAGTATTGTAGTGTTGAACAAATAATATTGACCGTGGTGGTAACAGAAACATTCTTACTCAAGAAATGAATCTATAGCAACTAAAACTAAACAATAACTGTTTGAAGGGGAGGGGTGCAACCAAAAACGAATTGTTGAGGTATCAGTTGATGGTTTATATGTAAACTAGTTATAGATAATTAAAGCACCTTATCTATAGGAATTGGTAATGTACCAATTGTTATTTTAACAAATGACTTATACATATAATATCGTTTCAGTCATTACCGTGTTTTATCATAGCCGTTTTGTCGGAAACGGACATGACTTCAATAGTGTGCTTGAAATATAATGTGATGCTTGAAACTACAATAAGACTGACACTATAACCTTATGACAAATGCAATTGGCAACATAAATTAAAGAATAACTAATATCTAACACTCAGATAACGTGCAAAGTGGACTATATTTTAGGTGGATTTATTTTGAGTGTATTTGATGTTGATATAAAACTACATACCTGATGAGCGTCGCTAGTGGAAGGCGACACTGAAAATGTTATCAGTCGAGAGGCAAGATCAGCCATGTTGAGCTAAGTTTTTTCTGTTCCTGTGTACTAGGAGAGAGTGGATGGCTGTAACTACCTGGAGCTTAGCGTTAAGTGTGATCAAAACCAACCAGGAAGTTTCTTACATTAAAGTTGTCGTCGCTAACGATGATTGGTTTTAGCGAACGTAAGGTAAGCGAATCACTACCGAAAAACTATGGGAAGCTTATTGTTAAGATAACGATGGCGTTTTTGTGTTTCTCATAAAAAAAATGTTGAATTGTACAAATCTGAAGTGATTTCGAGGTATGGGCTTCAGACGAAATTATTGATCCAGTTGAATTCATGTCTTAGTGCCTCAGACGAAATTATTGATCCAGTTGAATTCATGTCTTAGCGCCTCAGACGAAATTATTGATCCAGTTGAATTCATGTCTTAGTGCCTCAGACGAAATTATTGATCCAGTTGAATTCATGTCTTAGTGCCTCAGACAAATTATTGATCCAGTTGAATTCATGTCTTGGCGCCTCAGACGAAATTATTGATCCAGGTGAATTCATGTCTTAGCTCCTCAGACGAAATTATTGATCCAGGTGAATTCATGTCTTAGCTCCTCAGACGAAATTATTGATCCAGGTGAATTCATGTCTTAGCTCTGTGCAAGTCAAGATACTTTTGGAACATTATTTGTTACAAGCTACTACTGGGCATCGCTTATGATGTGACATAATGCTTTATCATGTTGAAAAGAATATTGTCCATGCCCTTCAAGGTTAATTAATGCAGAAAGTGCACCAAATTAGAGAATGCTACAATAGAACAAGGTGATCAGCTAAATCAAACAACATTGGAAGGTTACTGGTGTGGCTACATTAATAGTGATAACTTTTGGGTAATTTATTGGATAATAAGACAAATATAACAGTCTTGTATCAATAAAATAAGACCATGCAGTGTATCATGTCGAAACAAGCTAAGCCAGTCAACATTTTGGAGTTTGAAAAGGGACAGTATATCAGTAGATGTATAGTCTTGTGTGACTAGGCATCTAGTGGACCATGTCCAAACTATCTCAACCAGGCGACAATACAGAAAGGCCAGGGACACTTTCATATTAAATACACGGCATTATAGTATACACTTAGCACTTAAAACTATTAGACTGTTATATATAAATTACATAAGTCTCCTGGTGGGACAATGGTAAGTCTAAGATCTTACAAGGCTAAAATCCGGGGTTCTATTCCCCGCGGTGGACACACAATATTATTTTTATCTAAAACAAACTTACACCATCTTCTGTGAACAGTGTTAGCACTTGTATCCTGACTAGAAAAACAATGTTTGAAGAGATTTTTATTTATCTATTTCCTCCACTGGGGGCGTTATAAATAAAGACTAATATAGTAACCTCTCTTTAGTTTCACATAAATGTGTTTGTATAAAATACAGACTAGAAACAGTACGAAAAAGTAACAAGTGGATGGTCTAATCAGAAATCTGACGCTATACACTTACGCGCTTGAACCCTTAGTTACTGTTATCTCAGATATATTATCAGTGTAGTGTTAGTCAAAATGACTTATACTTGTCCTTGATGAGTTTGTAACTTTTAAAATTTTATCGCCTTTAGGAATACTTGCAGCTGTGATGTGAATTGAATTGGTTTTGTTCAACCAACGCAAGTGATATTAGTAACCAAAGTGTAACAAATATACTTTAATTGGATGCTTATCTATAACAACCATTGTATCCCACGAAACATCGACGCTCAAGTTTATGATTTATCCACCATATATCGATCTGATTCACGCACTAAACATTTACTGAGAATGTGATAAGACTATCAAGTATTTCTTTAGAGCAGAGTATCTGAAGTGTACCTTGATAATTGGTGTTTTTAAGTTATTTATATATTAATTCTTCCTCAAAAACAATCTAAAAAAATGCGGAAACTTCTAAACAAAATTTGTTATCACTATGGATCTAGTGTGGATTTTAAAAGGAATACATTTCCGACAAAGATAAGGTACTTCGAATTCAGTTGATATTATCCAATCAGAATAAAGTTAGTTTCCTGGTTTCCATGGCTACTTCAAACGTTTAATAAATAATAGTTTGTCAGTTGAAAATGATTAATACATAATGTTAATTATTAAGGTTAAGTTTTCTTTATACAATGTGGAAATTAAAATAGAAGAATGTCAACAGCGTAGTAATAAGAATGTCCAAGAGATGGCACAACTAATAGCTTTTTCAACAAACTTGAATTTTAGAAAACCTAGTCGAATACATAACTACAACCATCTTGCAATACCTTTTCCTTCATTTTTTGTAGATATTGTCGAACATAAACAGAAATAAATTACTCTTTTAACTCTTTCAGCTATTTTCATCCTTATTTATTCTATATTTATTTTTTCTTATTGTTTAAGCGTTTACATTTCTTTTTTTTTTTGTTTTGTCTTTTACATCAGGTGGTCAAAATGCCACACTTGATAATTGTAAAACTTTTAAAACACTCGATTAGCTCTGGATTGAGTAAAACGCGTCGTCGGCAAAAGATACAGCGAATATAGTGTAGCTGGAATACTAGTATTATACATTCTACTAATTCTTGCAAATACCTAAGAGAGGAGTAAGAGAGTAGATATGGAAATCAGTATTAAATAATATAATAGGCCTAATACTAATGTTTAATGACGAGTAAATTAACCATTAGAGACGTTTTAAAATATATTGCGTTTGTAATAGTCAATAAAAATATAATTAGTATCTTACAGTAAGGTAAAATATCATTACAAGAATGAAACAATATGGATTTATTTGTTTGAACTTCGCCATCTTTACGAATTAACGAGATTCCTATGGCAAGTCTGTATGATTTTAAAACTATAACACTTTTTTTGTTAATCCACTCAAAAACGGTACTCCTCTCTCTAGTTGCTCGGCTGTAAGTTCATCGCGCTAAAAATCGGTTCTCCTTACAGGCGGAGGTCACAACACAGATAGCCCGTTATGTTGCTTTCTGTATAACAAAAAAAATTGTAGGTAAAAACTGATTAATGTGTAATTATGAAAGTAAGAATAAAAGGACAAATTAAGCCGTATATTTTCTCAATGATAGAGAGGTAGAGATTCTGTAGAACAAGTAGATCATTAAGTAAAACTTAATATTCTCTAGAACAATGTTGAAAGTACATCGTTAAGTAAAACTTAATATTCTCTAGAACAATGTTGAAAGTTGATCATTAAGTAAAATTTAATATTCTCTAGAACAATGTCGAAAGTAGATCGTTAAGTAAAACTTAATATTATCTAGAACAATGTTGAAAGTAGATCGTTAAGTAAAACTTAATATTCTCTAGAACAATGTTGAAAGTAGATCGTTAAGTAAAACTTAATATTTTCTAGAACAATGTTGAAAGTTGATCATTAAGTAAAATTTAATATTCTCTAGAACAATGTCGAAAGTAGATCGTCAAGTAAAACTTAATATTCTCTATAACAATGTTGAAAGTAGATCGTTAAGTAAAACTTAATATTATCTAGAACAATGTTGAAAGTAGATCGTTAAGTAAACTTAATATTCTCTATAACAATGTTGAAAGTAGATCGTTAAGTAAAACTTAATATTATCTAGAACAATGTTGAAAGTAGATCGTTAAGTAAAACTTAATATTCTCTAGAACAATGTTGAAAGTAGATCGTTAAGTAAAACTTAATATTCTCTAGAACAATGTTGAAAGTTGATCATTAAGTAAAACTTAATATTCTCTATAACTCTGTCAGATGTAAGAAGATAAATAAAATCCACTAGTAAAATTTTAAAATCGTTGTAAACAATTTCCGAACCTCGAAATCAAACATCTTTACATTTGATGTTCTCAGAGGGCTGTCCTGGTATTTTTCATTACTTCCTGTCAATTCAGAGTAAAACAATACACTTTATATGTCACGTGTCTCAGGCCACGCAAAACCTCGTTGTGTCTATCCATGCTGTGGGTCCAAGGATTCATGGTTCGCGACCATTATTGAATTAAGCACCCTCCTTACTTCGGTGCAGCAGGTGACCTATAAAGGTCACGATTACGATCCACTCTTTAATCGGACATCAGTAGTCTATGGTATTGAGTGCTGTTGACTAGCTGTTTTCTCTCTAGTTTTTCACTTTAAAACTAGGAAGGGCTATAGCTTAGCGCTAATACCCTAAACAAACGAACAAATAAAAATTCACTGCTAATATAAGCAATGTAAGCTATAGTTTAAACAGGTAATGATAATATATAAAAGGTACTTAATGTTTAAAATGATGGGAATTATCTAAAACGTCACTTTTTTAAATTAACTAATTATTCTTATCACGTTAACAAACACTTAGGATATTGTGTATGTAGTCTTTCAACGACAGATTCTGTTTTACCTATGTATAGATGGCGCTAGAACCAACATATCCGGTATGAGAAATTGTTTGTTTCTTTCAGAGAAAAGGTACATAATAAACTGTCTGTGCTCTGTCCACAGAAGGTAAATAAACCCCATATTTTAGCGGTGCAAGTCTACATAAACTTATCGCGGACCTACCGGTGAAAAATTGGATAAATCCCCCAATAATTTATTTAAGGTTCTATTTTACTCATAAAGATGTAGGTGAAGCCAAAGCTTTCAAATGTTTTATTATATTGTTAGCATAAAAGAAGGCTTTTGCTTTTCGCTTGTAAGTTGCTAAAAATATAAAAGTAAATCGTGTTTTCTCAAGAAATATAACGTTTTAGATTGTTTGTTTGTTTTGAATTTTGCACAAAGCTACACGAGGGCTATCTGCGCTAGACGTCCCTAATTTAGCAGTGTAAGACCAGAGGGAAGGCAGCTAGTCATCACCACCCACCGCCAACTCTTGGGCTACTCTTTTACCAACGAATAGTGTGATTGACCGTCACATTATAACGCCCCCACGGCTAAAATGGCGAACATGTTTGGTGTGACGGGGATTTCAACCCTCGACCTCAGATTGCGAGTCGAGTGCCCTAACCACCTGGCCATGCTGGGACCCTAACCACCTGGCCATGCCGGGGCCCTAACCACCTGGCTATGCTGGGCCTAACGTTTTAGACAAAACTACTTAGGATCACACAGAATATTGCAGTAAATACACTTATGTACATATGTGTAAACTTGATAATATTTAACGTGCTCGTCAATTTTCTTTCTTTTTAAATTTTCACAAATAAAAATAAAACCCTCATGTTATGTTCTTAGTAGCATTTACTGACTTAAGAAAACACACATTTTTCATTATATTTTGGAGAACACAATCAGTTAAATATTGCATTAGCACACGCTTATACTGTGACAATGATTATTATTATGTTTAAACCAAACTGGTTAAAAAAATATTATTCTTTAAATGAAGTTTGGAAAATTTTTTGTTATAGCAATATTAAAATATTAAATCCAAAACAATTTTGTGCTCAAATTCTTAGCTCACCAGAGGGATTGCTGTTATTGAAAATATCCCATTTAGATCATGTTAGAGGAAATATGTGTGTATAAAAATCACATAAACGACAAGAAGCTCGGTAATAAAAGAAAAGGATCAAAATCTAGGGAGGTTTTCAGTTCGACATAAAAACCGTGGAGTTGGACTTGTCAATTTATGCAGTTGTTTCAAACTTTGCTTCTTTTCTCTACATTTCACTCTGAAAACAAGGCGCAAGTATGTAATAAATCAATCAAGTATCATTCGATGGGTGTTCTGTTCACGTTTTTTGTGCAATTTCTCCATAAAAAGCACGATTATGATTGTACTTTACTCAGATGTCTTTAATCTGCCACAAAAACTTTGATAGACAAGGAACAAGGAGAGTATGACACAGTTAATTCTTTACTTTATTTGTCAGTTGTTTAGTTGTAGTGAAATCTAACGTACGGTTATCAGACAAGTCAAACAAATGACTTTAATTGTTTAGTTGTAGTGAAATCTAACGTACGGTTATCAGACAAGTCAAACAAATGACTTTAATTGTTTAGTTGTAGTGAAATCTAACGTACGGTTATCAGACATGGTAAATAAATGACTTTAGCTGTTTAGTTGTAGTGAAATCTAGCGTACGGTTATCAGACATGGTAAATAATTGACTTTAGTTGTTTAGTTGTAGTGAAATCTAACGTAAGGTTATCAGACATGGTAAATAAGTGACTTTAGTTGTTTAGTTGTAGTGAAATCTAACGTACGGTTATCAGACATGGTAAATAAGTGACTTTAGCTGTTTAGTTGTAGTGAAATCTAACGTACGGTTATCAGACATGGTAAATAATTGACTTTAGCTGTTTAGTTGTAGTGAAATCTAACGTAAGGTTATCAGACATGGTAAATAAGTGACTTTAGTTGTTTAGTTGTAGTGAAATCTAACGTACGGTTATCAGACATGGCAAATAAGTGACTTTAGTTGTTTAATTGTAGTGAAATCTAACGTACGGTTATCAGACATGGCAAATAAATGACTTTAGTTGTTTAGTTGTAGTGAAATCTAACGTACGGTTATCAGACATGGTAAATAAGTGACTTTAGTTGTAGTGAAATCTAACGTACGGTTATCAGACATGGTAAATAAGTGACTTTAGTTGTTTAGTTGTAGTGAAATCTAACGTATGGTTATCAGACATGGCAAATAAATGACTTTAGTTGTTTAGTTGTAGTGAAATCTAACGTATGGTTATCAGACATAGTAAATAAGTGACTTTAGTTGTTTAGTTGTAGTGAAATCTAACGTACGGTTACCAGACATGGTAAATAAGTGACTTTAGTTGTTTAGTTGTAGTGAAATCTAACGTACGGTTATCAGACATGGTAAATAAGTGACTTTAGTTGTAGTGAAATCTAACGTACGGTTATCAGACATGGTAAATAAGTGACTTTAGTTGTAGTGAAATCTAACATACGGTTATCAGGCATGGCAAATAAATGACTTTAGTTGTTTAGTTGTAGTGAAATCTAACGTACGGTTATCAGGCATGGTAAATAAGTGACTTTAGTTGTTTAGTTGTAGTGAAATCTAACGTACGGTTATCAGACATGGCAAATAAGTGACTTTAGTTGTTTAGTTGTAGTGAAATCTAACGTATGGTTATCAGACATAGTAAATAAGTGACTTTAGTTGTTTAGTTGTAGTGAAATCTAACGTACGGTTATCAGACATGGTAAATAAGTGACTTATGTTGTAGTGAAATCTAACGTACGGTTATCAGGCATGGCAAATAAATGACTTTAGTTGTTTAGTTGTAGTGAAATCTAACGTACGGTTATCAGACATGGTAAATAAATGACTTTAGCTGTTTAGTTGTAGTGAAATCTAGCGTACGGTTATCAGACATGGTAAATAATTGACTTTAGTTGTTTAGTTGTAGTGAAATCTAACGTACGGTTATCAGACAAGGCAAACAAATGACTTTAATTGTTTAGTTGTAGTGAAATCTAACGTACGGTTATCAGACATGGTAAATAAGTGACTTATGTTGTAGTGAAATCTAACGTACGGTTATCAGGCATGGCAAATAAATGACTTTAGTTGTTTAGTTGTAGTGAAATCTAACGTACGGTTATCAGACAAGGCAAACAAATGACTTTAATTGTTTAGTTGTAGTGAAATCTAACGTACGGTTATCAGACAAGGCAAACAAATGAC
>NW_013667441.1:138918-145399 GCF_000517525.1 Limulus polyphemus
AAAAGCTGGAGCTGTGTATTAGACGGTCATAAAGAAATTTCTGGTTAAAGGAAAAAAATAGTATTTCTAACTTTAATTAAATCAATATAAAAGTGAAGTTTATGATATAAAGTTATCATGACATATTATAATTTTTATTGTTCCTCATATTGATATAATGATATAAAACATATTACTGGGTTTGTAAAGGTTTGTTTGTTTGCAATTAATCACAAAGCTACACAATGAGTTATCTATGCTCTGCTCACCACGGGTATCGTAACCCGATTTCTAGCAATTTAAGTCCACAGACATGCCGCTGTGCCACTGAGGGGCATTAGTAAAGGATTTTTAAGCAATATCCTAAGTTCCTATGTTTGATGTTGGTCTATACGCAGATAATAAGTTAATATATGTGTCACGTTGCTTGATGTAGCTATAGAAAACTGTCATGTGTAGCGCTATAACTTTGTCACGATTTCTGTTTAATTTCAAACTTCGCGTAGCTATCGAACTTTGTTTTGATTTGTTGTTTAATTCCATACTTCTTTAAGTTATCGAAAATACTAGGTTATGCTGTTTAACTGTGGCTATTAGAATGTATTGACTCAATTAATAAGTATGTCAAATTTCAAAAATAGTTTTAAAATATCCCTTCAAAGATAAAATAAAAAATACCAAGAACTAAATATTCTGAAAGTATTCTGGATAACGTTTCTGGAGTCAACAGTTCCGATATAAGTCTCTTGGCTTATAACGCTAAAATTGGGTTTCGATACCTGCGGTTGGCAGAACACAGCTAGCTCATTGTCAAGCTTTGTACGTTACAACAAGAGCAACAGATAAGTTCCGTAGTTTATAAATAAACGGAATGCTCAACTGGTACTGTTCACAACCTGCAGTATATTACAATATAATCTGAAAAGTGTTCTAAATAGTTAGCCAGGTATGTTACAGATCGGGAAAATTTCTCCCTTAGACATATTATTATTAAGGAAGTTTATGGAATATTTAAAACTGTTTCTGGCATAGATGGATAAAGTACAATGATTAAAAAAAACTTATATGCGTTGACAGATTTTTAGTATGAAATATTATCTATCTATATAAAGCATAGGCCTAAATGGGCTGATGGTCAAGCGTTTGACCCGCAATCCGCTGTCGCTGAACATGCTCGCTCTTTTTGCCATGGGGCGTTATAATGTGATGGCCAATCCTACTATTCGTTAGTAAAAGAGTAGCCTAAGATTTGGAGGTGGGTGGTGTTGTGATGGGTTGGTTTAACACTTTTGATGGAATTTGGCAGAGCTATTCTGGTGGATTTGGTAGAGCTATTTCTGGTGGATTTGGTAGAGCAATTCTGGTGGATTTGGTAGAGCTATTCTGGTGGATTTGGTAGAGCTATTCTGGTGGATTTGGTAGAGCTATTCTGGTGGATTTGGTAGAGCTGTTCTGGTGGATTTGGTAGAGCTATTCTGGTGGATTTGGTAGAGCTATTCTGGTGAATTTCCAAAAGATTAAATTAAAACACACGTCAGTCGAACCAAGTTTTGGAATTTTCAACCAATTCAATTTTACTACCTTAATCCGCTAAGCAAGGGTCAAATGAATAAAGTAGTCAAGGAGAAAAATACATGACGACGACTGTGAATGAAAGAGACGTTTAATACCATGCGTAACAGGGGTATCATTCCATTGATGAACAGATGGTTTGTTACGGCTCAATATAGTAGAAAGAGACGACCCACGCCCCCTCTATAGCACTAATTTTTAATGGCTATATTGTCGGGTACCTTTGTTAACTTACGCTAATATTGTTATACTGACTCACACACCAGTCTACTGCATTGTGAAAATAGAACAGTATTTTAACTAGACTGTAGACGTAAACATTAAATTGCTAAATATTATTTATTTTTCATCTGTTACCACGCAGGGTCCAAGTGTTTTGACCTAGTTTGATGATACGTTAAGAAAAAGTGAATATTTTATTGACAACTATATTGTGCGTTCATCATATGTACATCAGAGTTTGATAAACGTGAGCTTCGTATATGTAATATTTATATATATATATTTCTTCAAACAAAAAGTTTTTTATTACAATGTTTTCCTTACTTCAGTACGTTCTTATTACATCGCGATACGATACTAGTCTTGTTATCAACTCTTATTCGTCAGTTTCCTCCTGCACCTCCTTGTCACGTGATGCCGAATTAGTTGCTTCTCTTAGACACATCGGTGTTTTCTGTTTATAGTCACGTGAGAAATTTAAAACTTTATGTATATATTTTCATCTCTTGTTTCATCTCTCATATATATTTTTAGACGTCAGAAACAAAAGTAGATAATTTCAACATAGTCATTAGGTTTCATTTACCTTGTTCTTTTCATCAATACCCTTTGATATATGACTAAAGAATCTAAACACCCATTTGGAGCTTTCTTTGTTTCATCTGTTTGACCTAATTATAAAATACATAGGTCCAGTAAATAGAGGGTCAAATGGAAGGGAAAAGATACAGGGGAAGACCAACAACAGAGTGGATAACAAATATTGAGAAAAACACAGAACAGACAGAAGTGGAGGATTGTGACAGCCAATCTTCCTGAGGAAGATGGCACATGATGATGATGATGAGTAAATGGAACGGTAGTAAATTGTCTGGCTAATCACGGTTTTTGTTTTATAACTTTAAGATTTTTACCCACTAATTTCTTCATCATATTTTCATAAATAAATCTCGAAAAGGTATCTTTACTAAACTTCATGTCTTTACAAAGTTAGTTAATGTATATTTTGTCTAAGTGGCGTCCCCTGTTGACATTAACATGAAACATTCTGAGGTTAAAACTGACACACAATTTGTAGTAATGCTTTTGTTCGTTGTTGTTTAAACGAAACTTTAGGCCTGTTGAGTGAAAAGTGGACGACCTGAAAAAAGCCGTAACGTCGTCCTCTTTTCACTCAGCAGGCAGTTGCAGTCCATTAAGGTTCTAAAAACTTGTGTTTCTTTGTTGATAAGCGCAAATTTGTACAATGGGCTATCTGTGTTATGCTACCACGGCTATCGAAACCACTGGAGGGCGTGCTACCCTAACTGGTTTCCCTGTTACAAGAACAAGTTTTCCAAACTAACAGGCTGTATATACTTATGCTGAGAGTTTGAAGTTTTATTATACCCGCTTATTAAAGTTATTAGTTTTCTATTAATCAAGGACAGCACATGTTTTTTCTGAGATAGCAGTTTAGAGCTGAAATGTAAATACGAATTCCGAGATAGCAGATTATAGCCGTATAACAAATACGAATTCCGAGATAGCAGATTATAGCCGTATAACAAATACGAATTCCGAGATAGCAGATTATAGCCGTATAACAAATACGAATTCCGAGATAGCAGATTATAGCCGTATAACAAATACGAATTCCGAGATAGCAGATTATAGCCGTATAACAAATACGAATTCCGAGATGGTAGTTTAGAGATGTATAGTAAATACAGATTTCAGACAGTTGGTTTGTTTACTTGTTCTGTTGAAAATTATTATATCTAAAGGTCCTGTTACGGTTATGATTGTCAACTCTAGCTTCTAAATGAATTTGTCAACACTACCTGGAAACAACTAACTCTGTTGCTAAACAAGTACATAATGTATAATTAAATCTCAGATATTCATGTAGTCTAAGTAAATATCATAAATTAGAATTGAATCGACCTTTCATTTTGAAACATTATTCTAAATTGACTGAAACACTCTGAGTGTTTGTTGAGCACAGTATGTAATAATTGTACGTTAACCTGTCAAATATTTAGAATATACATTTGTTGTTTTGTATCACTCTGTAATGAACTATGTTTTACTGACTTTTATATTTCAGTGACGTACAGAAACTTTAGTTAAAGTATGGTGAACATTAGAATTATGTAGAGCTTATTTTCAATATTAAATATAATGTAAATACATAGATAGTGACATTGTAATATAATTGACTAATACATATATAGTGACAGTGTAATATAACTGACTAATACATAGATAGTGACAGTGTAATATAATTGACTAATACATAGATAGTGACAGTGTAACATAATTGACTAATACATAGATAGTGACAGTGTAATGTAATTGACTAACACATAGATAGTGACAGTGTAATATAACTGACTAATACATAGATAGTGACAGTGTAACATAATTGACTAATACATAGATAGTGACAGTGTAATATAATTGACTAACACATAGATAGTGACAGTGTAATATAACTAACTAATACATAGATAGTGACAGTGTAATATAATTGACTAATACATAGATAGTGACAGTGTAATATAATTGACTAATACATAGATAGTGACAGTGTAATATAATTGACTAATACATAGATAGTGACAGTGTAATATAATTGACTTTTATTTTAAGATTTCCCTAAGTTCAAATGAAAGTGTTGTATGTTTTAGCTAACACTAAAGGTCAAAAAAATTTCCAAACTTGATGTCCTGCCCTGTATATTTTCTAAAACCAAGCTGGACAGTGGCCTTGAATATCAAACAAGTCAGACTGTGACTAAGGTGAATGTTTATTCACACCTTTCTTCTTAGTTAAAGGTTGGTTGAAGCATGGACGATAATGACGTCAGTGTCCAGATTGTATGCAAGTTAAACAGTAAGTCGTTCATTCATTATATTTAGTTGTAGGATGATGAAAGTAAATTACTGGTTATAATAACTGTCTCATTCAAATAATATGCATATTTTACTTGTGAAAGCGAAACAGTAAGTGTCCTACAGAACATTGTATGAAAGAGGCTATGAAAAGGTTAGAAAAGTATGAGGTATGTTTGCCAGGGATCAGTTCCTAATAGAGTTAGACAGTCTCAAAGTTTTATGCAATTTATATCTCCAAGGGAACGTACCACAGAAAATGGATAGATAAACAGTAAGTCATTCATTTATTATTTTTAGTTATAGCAAAATGAATTAGTACAGATGTTAAAAAATGCAAAATAATAGTTTTACTATAATTAAATCTAGACATTGATGACGTAATCACATGTTGAAGTATAGTAACACAGTCACAGCATACTTGTTAAAATCCTACGGACAGTCGTTAAAATAATGGTTTTAACATAATTAAATCTAAACATTGATGACATATTCACATGTAAAATATAGTATACACCTTTGTAAAACACATGTAAGGTAAAACTGTAAAAGTATCATATGTAAAATAAAATATTTTGTCTTGCATATTAAACAAGCACCAAAATTCTTTGAAATGATAACTTGATTTATAATTAAAGAGTCAAACAGTAAGTTTTAATTATTTTTATGATATCATCCTTTTAGGACAATTTAAATATAAATGGTCAAGAAATGTAATTAAATGTAGAACTAATAATTTAGGGTTAAGTGTCCTTTTTCAAGATGATTTACACATAAGTGGTCAGGAAACGTAATTAGTGATTTAAACCAATTGTATTAAATATAGTTATGTTGAGGCATGTTGATCAAACTTGTGCGGACCCCACTTTGTGGAAGTATGACATCATGGCCGCCTGTCATGGCGGCCTAGCAATGCGTCCCTAACAACGTGCCCTATGGTGACACTTTGTGGAACTGTGACATTATGGCCGCCTGTCATGGTAGCCTACAATGCATCCTTTAATGACACTTAATGTGGAACTATGACGTCTCGTCTTTGGTGACATTTCCCCCTCCCCTCCGTTAAGGTAGACACACGTGTAGCGTCCTCTGGTGGCGTAACTCGCAAGTGCAACCCTAACTACTCAAATTGGTTGGCTGGAAATGTAATAAAGTATCAGTAAAAACACTATTAACATCGTTTATTAAGGTATTCAATTATAGTTTTTGCATTCGCTGCTAACCCAAAGAGCATTGCACCAATTACAGCACCAAGAATTTAGATGAATACTTGCTATAGTCTTCCCTGTCCAAAGACCAACTTAGAGCCTTGCACTAATGACAGCAGCGGGAGTTTACGTGTAAGACTTGCTACAATTGTGCCTTCCCACAGAAGAATATTGGATCTTGCAATACGGATAGCAACAAGAGTTTAATTGAAAGTCTTGCTACAGTTTTAATTGTCCTCAGAACAGCATTGGGCTCTGCATTACGAATAGCAACAACAGTTTAATGTGAATACTTGCCTATCCACATAACAACATGAATTTCTGCACTATGGATAGCACTAATAGTTTCATGGGAAAACTTGCTACAGTTTTTGTCTGTCCACAGAACAACATGGGACCTTGTACACAGGATAGCAGCAACGTTTTCATTGATAGACTTGCTATAGTCTTGTCTGTCCCCAATACTGGCATGATAAAAATAAAATGTTTTTTCCTCAATCATATTATTTAGGCCCGGCATGGCCAGGTGGTTAGGGCTCGCAATCTGAGGGTCGTGGGTTCGAATCCCCGTCCCACCATACATGCTCGCCCTTTCAGCCGTGGGGGCGTTATAATGTGACGGTC
>NW_013667441.1:145597-147641 GCF_000517525.1 Limulus polyphemus
TACTTGAAATATATAAATCGGGTATACTTCAATAATTTATGCTGAGACATTGTGGGTCAAAGTCTGGGTGATAAAATTATGTTAGTGAGACCTTAAACTCCTGCTGTCTAGAGTTGTTTATTGTTAACCCGGATAGCAGCGGCTATCTATCTATATGCATGGCCTTGGGTTGAAGACGTAATTTTAACATATCATAAATTTTAATAAATCTAATAAATATAAAACCCTGTGTATATCTTACGTACCGCATTAAAAATTTATTACGAATTAAAAATCTCAAGTTATAAAGAATGACGTCATTAAAATATTTGGTTTGCTAATCAAGAAATGTACCATTAATGTCATACCTATAAACGTAATTTAATTACCTGAAGGAAGAGTGGGTACCCCTGTTTTGTTGTTGTTGTTGTTTACAAAACTTGAACACTCCATTTTTTGACAACTCGGGTAAGACTACTAATGACGATAAATAATAATATCAAATTATACGCTTGCTGGTGAGTGCTCAGAAATTTATTTAGATTCGAGTTTTATCTCCGACAGCTTTTAGTTCTGGTGGTGCCATCTACATGTAGTTAAATGTGTATAACCTGGATCATTATAAATTGCTACCACGTTAATTAGGATATTTTGAAATATAAGTAATTAGGTTTACATCAGTTTACCAGTTACATAAGTATTAAAATATTCAACTCTGTGTTTTTCAAGTTATTAATCGCATAGTAATTGGACATTTTATATTTGTACAATCCATCTAGTGGCATTTATATATTAATTACACCAATCCTTATATTAAGTGTTTAAAATAACGAGAAAATTGACGTTTGAGTTGGCTTTGTTCATTGCAGAAGGCCTTCGAATTTGAAAAGAAACAGAAGCCGTAAAGACAATGTGTAAATCTTTCAAGCGAGTAACTGTTTGTTTGTTGTTTAGCACAAAGTTGCACAATAAGCTATCTGAAGTCTGCCACCGCAGGTATCGAACTCCGATGTTTAGTGTTATTAGCCCTCAGACCTGGGTTGTTAAATAAATGTGTTTCTTTAAGAAATTAATGGAAGTACCATCAGGAAGTGAGCTAATTTCATAAATTTGAACAAAGAACATTATCATATAAAAATATGTTAACGTACCTGACGGAGATTAAAGTTGTATAACAAAAACAATAATATATTTTACACAAACAAAAAATTTAAAACACGCCAACCCTATTTGAATGATAATGATTTTAAAACAATTGCGTTTCAAACTCATAATTTGGAGATGTCTGATCTAATTCATCCAGCAACATTCCTCAAAACGGTGTTCACAGCGATACCCAGCATAGTAGAAAATCCACATTCAGTACTGTACTGTATTTGATGCCTGGCCACAAATACTTCACCCCCCCCCCCCGACGGGGGTCATCGGGTCTTACAATGCTAAAATCTGGGGGTCGACTCCTCGGTGGACAGCGCACAGATTGAAATCTATATGCGGCTGTAAACATGAATCCGGTAAAACAACAGTTTTTAAACAATACACTTTCACATTACACTTATACCTTGAATATAGTGGATTTATTATGTATATTTAAACCTTGTATATAGTGGATTTATGATATATTTATACCTTGTATATAGTGGATTTATTATGTACATTTATACCTTGTATATAGTGGATTTATTATGTACATTTATTTGTTTGTTTCTAGTTAAGCACAAAGCTACACAAAGGGCTATCTGTGCTCTGCTCACCACGGGTATCGAAACCCGGTTTCTAGCGTTGTAAGTCCGCAGACATACCGGTGTGCCACTAGGGGCATGTACATTTATACCTTGTGTATAGTAGATTTATTATGTACATTTATACCTTGTATATAGTGGATTTATTATATATTTATACCTTATATATAGTGGATTTATTATATATTTATACGTTGTATATAGTAGATATATTACATATATTTCTACCTTGTATATAATGTATTTATTACATATATTTCTACCTTGTATATAATGTATTTATTACATATATTTCTACCTTGTATATAGTAGATTTATTACAT
>NW_013667441.1:147922-174680 GCF_000517525.1 Limulus polyphemus
TTCTACCTTGTATATAATGTATTTATTACATATATTTCTACCTTGTATATAATGTATTTATTACATATATTTCTACCTTGTATATAGTAGATTTATTACATAAATTTATACCTTGTATATAACGGATTTATTATATATATATTTGTACCTTGTACATAATAGGTTTATTATATATATTTCTACCTTGTATATAATGGATTTATTTTATGTATTTCTACCTTGTATATAATGGATTTATTATATATATATTTCTACCTTGTATATAATGGATTTATTATATATATTTCTACCTTGTATATAACGGATTTATTATATATATTTCTACCTTGTATATAATAGATTTATTATATATATATTTCTACCTTGTATATAATGGATTTATTATATGTATATTTCTACCTTGTATATAATGGATTTATTACACATATTTCTACCTTGTATATAATGTATTTATTACACATATTTCTACCTTGTATGTTGTGGATTTATTATATATATATTTCTACCTTGTATATAGTAGATTTATTACATATATATTTCTACCTGGTATATACTGGATTTATTATGTATATTTCTACCTTGTAAATAGTAGATTTATTACATATATTTCTACCTTGTATATAGTAGATTTATTATATATATTTCTACCTTGTATATAGTAGATTTATTACATATATTTCTACCTTGTATATAGTAGATTTATTACATATATTTCTACCTTGTATATAGTAGATTTATTACATATATTTCTACCTTGTATATAGTAGATTTATTACATATATTTCTACCTTGTATATAGTAGATTTATTATGTATGATATACTAAGTAAATAGCTGTAAGACGTGGTAGAGAAACTAACTGATTAAAAAGGTTATTAGTTTTATTTGTTTGTTTTAATTTCTCACAAAGCTACTTATAGGCTATCTGCGCTAACCATTCTCAATTTAGCGGTGATAGACTAGAAGGAAGGCAGTTAGTAAAGAGCATCCACCGTCAACTCTTAGGTTACTCTTTTATCAAAACATAGTGGGATTGACCGTGACGCTATAATGCCTCCGCGACACGAAGATTGCGAGTCAAGCGCCGTAAACACCAAGCTATGCCAGGCCATTATTATTTATCTATAAAATGAAATTAAAACTCCCTATCTCAAACACCAGAGTGTAAACTACTAGAACAAGAATGTTTACTGACTGTAACAAGAATGTTTACTGACTGTAACAAGAATGTTTACTGACCGCAACAATAATGTTTACTGTTACTTTTCTATCTAAAGAACGGAAACACGAATCCATATAAATGACAAACTAAAGAAAGGTTATATTACAGACATTCATCTACATTCAACAGAAGCTTCTTTTTTTCCATAGCTTTGGCCAATGTTTTCACGTTTACATGTGGTTTTAGAATCCACCCGAAACTGCTTTAATTATTATTTCTGACTCATAGTTTCTTGGGAAAAAAAATCTGCTCAAGATATGAATTAATATTCATGAAAAGTTCGGATCTCACAAAGTACGTAACTGCTACTTACACTTAAGAAGTCAAATGTACATAATTATTTCAATACCTGTTTATTTCTAACTTAAGAAACCCAATAATAACTTCAGGGGCGTAGCTAGAGATGAAGGAAAGATGGGAGTCAAAGGAATATTCTAAAAAGGTCCATTATCTTCTGATTTTTATCGCACATTTATCTTACAATTTAAAGTAAATCGCATTATTTCTTTAGGAGACCCCCTCCCACCCTCTAGCGCTCACAAAGCCTCTGTAATTTACCCGTTGGCTGTATTTTTTTTGTATTAATGTATTGTCGTTATGTATGTACTTTTAATTATATTTAAAAACAAACAAACTGTTGTTATTTTCTATTCTTTTAAAATTAACATAACGTCCCACGCAACATTTAACATTAAAATGAATGTCCCATTAATCCCTGAAGTTGTTATGGTAACAAACCTGATTTAAGTAATAATATATAATGAAAACTGCCACATCATCTCTTATGTTGTTATAGCAACAAACCCTTCAGTTATTCAAAAATAATCATTATACATTAACAACTTGTAAACCAAAGTTCAAAATGCTTTTAGCTTACTGCATTGTCTGATAAATATTTTTACTTCATTATACAGTATGAAGTAATTGTATGCTATCAACAACACAAAACATTTTGTACATTAATTGTTTTGTATATAATATTTATATATTTGGTTCGAGGTATCAAAATATGTTTTACTGAATTACTTGGTAAAATATATTAAGATTTAAGTTTTTTTTATTTATAGCAATTCATTGGGAATATACTGTAAATGACATGTTTTTGTTAATAAGTGCCTCGTTACTCAATATAAACTTCAAATGACTCACAAAAATCCATAAAAGTTTTAAGCATTGCCGATAGGTGGAATTGTTCTATAGTTGCCTTGACGTCAGTTGAGATTTTTTGAAACATAAAGCCTAAAAAAAAACACATAAATATTTATATGAGTTGTTTAGATTAATACACTAATGTGTAAGATGTTTTTCTAGCTTCGTTATTTATTGTATTATTTGATTTTAAGTGTACATTTCTGTTGACTACTACATAATAGCATTTAATTTGATGTTAAACTTTTTAATTCATATTTTAAAGCTTATATTAAATTAATTAACTAATCACAGCTTCATATTATCATTTTTTCAGTTTACTATTTTCTTGTTTCCAAAATAGTATTATTTTCTAGAGTTTAATCTTACTGGTCACTTTTACAAGACAATTGTCTTTTTTAAGCGAATGAACCGTTCCCTTTTTTTCCAAATAGATTAGCGCCAGATTTTTACCTTCGGAGAATTACTCTGTAACTCGATTATGTGAGTCTGATTTCCACCTACTATCAGTAAACTTTTTAAAGTATGTTTCTACGTAAGTGTTAGTGTTCGAACTTACAAATTATTAAACGTAAAACGCTTTTGCCACTAGAGCCCAAATTACTATTATTAAGGTAGATACGTGACAATAACATTTTCAATCGCTTAAGTTAAAAAAAAGAAAGAAAAAAAAAGAAGTTGAACGGCATTTTAAGAACAAGTAGGCTTAATGGTTAATCGAGATCCCTAATGTTTAACTGCAGAGTCTGAAACTTTAAAATAATGAACAGAGGGAGGACAGCCACTAACCAGCAGCCAAAGGTTTAGCCCTTTGTTTAAACCCAAGTAGATTGACTGTAACTTTTATAATGCGGCCAAAATTAAAAGAGTGAAGCGAACCTTGTATATTTCTATCCGTAACTGGACACGCTATCTACTTGACCATGATTGGTCGTCAAAATAAGAAAGCAAAAAAAAACAAATACGGCTATACATTTAGAGTCGTTATCTTCTTCCTCAATCCATTTAATTTAAATTTAAAAATAGTATTGCTCGATTGTTTCTGTATATTTGTTTGTTTGTTAAGCACAAAGCTACACAATGGGCTATTTCTGCTCTGCCCCCCACGGGTATCGAAACCCGGTTTTTAGCGTTGTAAATCCGCAGATGTATCGCTGAGCCACTGTGATAGCTTCTTCATCTACAGTGTAATTGCAAAATAAACATAGTAATCAAAGACAATGGTCAGTGGAAATTCGTGAACTTACAAAAATTCTAGGGTTCGATTTCCTCAGATAGTTTAATGTGATTTTGCTACATAAAACAAAGACAATGACAATCTATTTCCTGTTCTAATGTCTTGGAAGACATTTTAAAAAGTTTTCAGTGGACTTTAAACTTGTACTGCTTTCGTTACGTGTGTCAACATTCCACCACACCCTAAACAATCAGATGTTATTGTTCTTGGATTATCGTTATTAGGGTTAGTAACCCATACCACCAAACAAGTCTAATTATTAACTAGTAACTTTTTCTTTTATAACAAGATACCGCCATTTTCATAGAAGTCCCAAAAACGATATTTCTGTGTTGGTAATTGTCAGGATTCGATCCTACGTCTTCTTGATGGGCTGATATACAGAGTCTGACACAATGATGAACGTTCTGATCTCTTGATAGGAAAGTCCAGAGTTGGATTCGCGATGAGTCACTAAACACGGTCTACAATTTCAGTTGTGGAAGCGTTATAATTGTGACTGTCAGATCCGCTCTTTTGTTAAGAGCAGCTGTGTAGGAAGCGGGTAGTACTGGTAGGCTGCGTTTCACTTTTAAATTTGGTTTAATTATTTTTATCATATTACATTTATATCGAGAGCTTCTATTAATATGTTCTGTAAACAGTTGCATAGGAAATGAAACCTACGTTTTACTCAAGTAACAGTAATTCTTAGCATCAAAGTTCCAGACATGGCGTACTTTCCTTCTTTTGTTTTTAAGCGTTTCTTTTTATGAATTATTAAGGTCCTTCTACTCTGTAACAAAATAAACAATCGAGAAACAGCAAAAAATAAAAATAATTTGAACATGGTCACTCATCGCTTAGAAAACCGTTCAGAAGTATAATATTTTTCAATATTTTTTGTTTAAATATAATAATTATGAGGATTTCAAAGAGTTATTTTTTATGTTATGATCTCACAGAGTTAAAACTAAGAGGAGAATCAGAAGATAATATAAATTTTCTTTTGAGCTAAGACTCGAAGATAATATTATCACAGCATAATTGTGTTAATACAATGTTCAAATGATTGTGTTCTCCAAAACTAGAATGAAAATTCTGTGTTTTCTTACGTCAATAAACGTATACTAAGAACATAGTATAACTGGACAGCTTTATTAATGTTCGTGTTGAAGATCATTAAGTTTAAACATAAGCCAAAACATGTATAATTTTAAACCTATTCAGGCCAGACACGCAAAAGTGGTAACTTGTGCTCCTATGTGCAAAAAATAATTCCTTTTCGGAAAGTTTATTAGTCAGAAATACTACAGAAACAAGTAACTTAGAACATCATTTCTGAATAAAGCTTTAGATGACTAAGTAATCATTGAGTTTTTAGCTGTTTTTCAGCCTGTAATGTCACTAAGACAAAAACGTTTGAACCACTTCAAACTTAATTATTTAAAAATGTTTCATTTTACAATAGTTTTAATAACAAAGGGTTTTACGATACAATAGTTGCGGAATATTTAAGAAGCAATATATCCAAATTCACTGTTACAAAGGCTTACAAAGCTATACATTACTTGAATATATCAATTGAAATATCTGACAAATCCTTTAATTTGTCCATGATAAATATTGTATGAGAGTTGAGTGGAATTAAGAAGTTTACATTGATATAGTGCAAAGCTATAATTAGTTAGAAATTAGAAAAGCGAAGTTTAGTATCCTAATTGGTAAATATATTTTAAACATTAAAAACCAGAGGGCGCCAACAACAAAAGAGCTATCATCAACTAATAAACTGCAAAATCAGATTAGACAAAGTTATATTTAATAGTTTTTGTATTATTCACACTCACACACAGTCGTATATACATGTATATACATATTCAAAGCACCATCATGGTTGAATTAACGTTTGTTTTTATTTGGATTCTGGTTTGTCCTTGGAAGCACTTTCACAGCATTAATACAATTCTTAAGCCAACCTAATTAAAAGAATACATATAATACATAAAAGATATAATATTTAACAACGATGGTATATATATATATGAATAACAGTAAAATATTCTAAACGTTGATAATTCATAGTGATCATATATTATGTAAAATCCATAAACAATCAAATCTTGTAAATATTAATTAATTTTTTAAAAACATAAAATAACCTTGAGTTATTAAGATTTCTTTGTAAAATGAACATTATTTGTTGATTGTCACAAAACCAAAATGGAAAACAAGAAAAGGTTCTTGTAACAACTCACGGGTACTTACGATAATGTTGTTAAAATGTTCTCAGCTTCTTAATTTTTAAGTCAGATTGAGGACTACAAATGAACTGAGAAAACCCATTAATTCAAAAACTTTTGACTTCATCACGGGAATAATCGAATCAATACATAGGTAACGGTTTGGTACAAAGCTTAAAATCCTAACTTGTTAAACATATGTAATGTTAGTCTTATAAATAATGAGGTGTTTCAAGTAAGAAAAAGGTTATCTTTTTGTTCTATCAACAAGCCTAATCACGAACAAAGAGAACAAGATCTAAGTGACTTTATTAGACTCAAACTCAAATAGTTTTATAAACTGCAAGATGAATTTTATAACCAAGATGAAATAATTTTAATAAGTAAATCACTTTTACTCCGACAAACGATATTAGCATGGAACTGGATACATTCTGCTATTACTTATAAAACCCTAATTCAATATAACCATGGTAGTAAACTGACGGCAAAGCTATAAGTAATCTATGCTCAAAATATATAATGTTTAAAACAAATGGTAAAAGGAACACAATAGTTTTATTGTTAAACATTTTGTATGATACAATGGTTATGGAACTTTTAAGCAACAATACAACTAAATTCATTGTCGAACAGGTTTATAAATCAATATATTTGTTGAACATATTAATTCAAATACCTGACAATAGACGTATAGACGTTAAAAAGGGAATTGTAAGAAATGAAGAACAAAGAAGTATTTTGCTAAATTAATCAAATATTTTCATTAAATCGAAACTATCCAGAGGGCCTAATTGACAACTGTATATTTAGCGCCAAATTATATAGTCCAAGTTAATAATCAGTTAGAACAGGGATTCTCAACTTTTCCTCCATCATTAACCCCCTCGGCTTGATCCATTTACCCCC
Source organism: Limulus polyphemus (assembly GCF_000517525.1). Lineage (NCBI taxonomy): Eukaryota > Metazoa > Arthropoda > Merostomata > Xiphosura > Limulidae > Limulus > Limulus polyphemus. Next base: position 154,661 of record NW_013667441.1, read on the forward strand.
ATACTTCCATACAAAAAATTCATAGCCATCATAAAGGGACAGAAAAACAAGAAAGTCAGAAAAAAAATATTATTCAGGTTTTGCACAAAAATAGCAATATACATTCGTATCACCAAAAATAAAGAAAATAAAACATTCTTTTCTAAAGAAAAAATTATACAGTCCATTTTTGTCACAAAAAATAAAACCAAACAGAAACACCAGAAATATTATCAGTGGGAACACTGGTGATTCATTGAATCAATCAGTTTGTTTATGCGAGGAGCTGTTGATGACAATGCCACTCTCATATCGTCATCGACTTTCAATCGGTTCCTGGCCTTTGTCTTCATTGCTACTAAACTTGAGAACCCTGATTCACACAAGTATGTAGTGACAAAAGGAACATCTTCATTGCTACTAAACTTGAGAACCCTGATCCACATAAGTATGTAGTGACAAAAGGAACAAGCACTTGGAAGGAGTGGCAATGAATCTGCGAGTTTTATCCAAAAATGAACACCAACCTTTTCAAATTCTTCTCTAAGAGTAGCTGAGGCTTGAAGATCAATCAGCTCCTCTATTGCTGGGTCATCATCTTTCATTTCTGACAGTTCAGTGGCAAAAGGTCTTATTATCCATCTCTCTGTTGGAATCATGTCTTTTGAAAAGTAGCCAGTGAAGTGATTCTTCAAGATTTTCAAATGTTCTGTGATGTCTTCATTTATCTCAGGTACCACTCCAGATCTTTCCTCATCCAAGTTTGGAAAATTTGCAAAGTTACTTTGGTGAACTCTCCGTGTCCATAAGTCCAGCTTTGTCTGCAATGCTGTCATCTTTTCACTTGCTTCAACAATGGTTACTGACGTTCCCTGGAGTTGTTTGTTGACTTGGTTAAGATGGGTAAGTATATCTGAGAGGTACCCCAAACAGGCGATGAACTTTGGATCAGCAAAGTCTTCACACAGCTTTGGAGTGGATTGGATTGTAGGTGGGTTTGAACGAGAGTTTTCATTGTTAATTGGACTGTAATTCCCTGTTTCTCTTCTTTCCCTATTGTTATTTTGTTACAGGTTACGATCATTTTGTAATTGTCATCTATATAATCAGATGAAAGTTTGTAGTTCATGTTTTAGGGTTAAACTTAGTTCCTTATGGTTATATTACCAGTGCTACTGGAAATTAGATCCTTTTTTTATCTTAATTCTGAGTCACCCCAGAGTCTTTTTTATGTCTTTTAGCCTATTTTGTTGTCAATTATCAAGTCAGATATAATTATATGTTTGATAAAAATATTCCTTTTGATTCTTTAGAATATGATTGTGTTATAGCGAATGGCAATAGATGTAGCGCGAAAACACTTCAGTGGCTGCCTCCTTTGTGTCAGAACCTAAGGTTTCAAGACGTCTTTCCAAAGAGAGAAAAGCTGTCCGTCTATTCTTTCCCTCTGCCTCTGGTCAACAGTAATTCAAACAATACTTGACACATTTAGCTAGTGTTCTGCAAACTATGATTTCGACTGCAAGTATTCAGAAACTTCTAAATCTAGCTGACGATGAGGTAGTTCTGCTGCCCAAGATTTATTTAAATTGACGACACTGTATTACTGCTTAATTACCTAGTTGTACTAGAGAACGTAGATGAATTATATCAGAATATTATCCAGAACTAAATAAGTAAGTAGCTCGACTATTAACGTCATTGGTCTACGCAGGTTAACTAGAAAAGTTTAGGATGGATACTTTCAGATTTTTTATCACTTTTGAGGGCACGGAGCTGCCAATTTAAATCTTTACCGATTTTTGGTGAAATTATTTGTCAATAATAACCCACCTAATTAATCTCGTTGTTAGTGATTTGGTCTCATTATCATGATATACAGTGGTGTTCCTGGTGTTGGGATGCACATGAATTCCCCAAGTGACAGTGGTGTTCCTGGTATTGGGATTTACATGAATCTCCCAAGTGACAGTGGTGTTCCTGGTGTTGGGATTCACATGAATATCCAAAGTGACAGTGGTGTTCCTGGTGTTGGAATTCACATGAATATCCAAAGTGACAGTGGTGTTCCTGGTGTTGGAATTCAAATGAATATCCAAAGTGACAGTGGTGTTCCTGGTGTTGGGATTCACATGAATCGCCCAAGTGGCAGTGGTGTTCCTGGTATTGGGATTTACATGAATCTCCCAAGTGACAGTGGTGTTCCTGGTGTTGGGATTCACATGAATTCCCCAAGTGACAGTGGTGTTCCTGGTATTGGGATTTACATGAATCTCCCAAGTGACAGTGGTGTTCCTGGTGTTGGAATTCACATGCATCGCCCAAGTGGCAGTGGTGTTCCTGGTGTTGGAATTCACATGAATATCCAAAGTGACAGTGGTGTTCCTGGTGTTGGGATTTACATGAATATCCAAAGTGACAGTGGTGTTCCTGGTGTTGGAATTCACATGCATCGCCCAAGTGGCAGTGGTGTTCTTGGTATTGGGATTTACATGAATCTCCCAAGTGACAGTAGTATTTCTGGTGTTGGAATTCACATGAATCGCCCAAGTGGCAGTGGTGTTCCTGGTGTTGGAATTCACATTAATATTCCAAGTGACAGTGGTGTTCCTGGTGTTGGGATTCACATGACTCTCCCAAGTGACGAAGCTCATTCTGCCTGTTATTTTCAGTGTTCCACTTGTCTCAAAGAAAACAGATTGAAAGGTTAGTGTGTAAAAAAAACCCTTTCTTCAAATTCTGATCACTCGTTCTTCCCTTCTCTTGTTTTCTGACGTTCTGAAACATTCTTTGAGTCACTTAGTAAGCGTATCTCCGGGAACCTTATTGATATTCAACTACCATCTCTGTTTCTACTCAAACACACTTGGTGGATAGTTCTATACGTCCACACTGTTCTCCCTTCTTTTAAATTCATTTTCTTTCGTCTTCATTACACAACTTTAGAACCACAGGTTGTAGGTTGTTCATAAAGTCTTAAAGCTCTCGTGATGCTCCTTAATACGATTTTCCACCTTTAGGTAGGGTAGTGAAATTCACAGAACTTAAGAGCTTAGGAGGGGGGAGCTTAAACAGTATTTAGATTTTAGTCCCCCCCCCTCACGATTTTATCAATTGTGAAACTTAGTTTAAACTTCAACATTTATTATTTTCTAAGCTACTTCATTCATCATCTTGATCGTATATGTTCTGCTCGTGGTAGATATTTTAAATTCGAAATTATATTAACTACATCTCTATTGGAATTTTACCGACTGAGCCATTAGAATGTTTATGACTAGATATTGTTATTAATTTCTTTAAACTTGACATTTGTCCCCTTCAGTAGTGAAAGTGGGTTCGACTGATATTAGATGTTAAAAGAAGAGTTTTTAGTACACATCATTCTTTATGGGAACCTGATGGCCAAACTGAAGACGAGTCCTTTAGTTCTTATAAATGATGATTATCTTACAATTCTTAGTCCTTTGACCTTGACCTTTATTTCTCCATAACTTAGTTGAAGTAATATTCGTTTGTTCTTCCTATTTCGGCAATAACTATTTCTCATATGAAATAATTATATCATTTTTATAAACTCTAGTCGTGCTTACAGCCCCTGTTGGAGTCGTTAAAACCTTATCGTCTTGGGACTTTCTTTCCTGTCTTCAATCCTTGACTTATGTTATCTCCAATGCAGGAAGTTTTGGAACTATCCTTAAAGAGTTTATTCACTCTACTTGGCCTTCTTCTGGTCGCAGATCGTTTCACCATAAAGTTCTTTTGTGGGATGTTTAATTCAGTCTTTTAGTTTCATTAATACATAATAAATGTCAGTCTATAAGCTGTCACTTTACAAACGTAGCATTTCATTATTACTGATGTATGAAAGCCAAAACTCGGAAATATATTGGAAAACGTAAGAAGGATTGCTGACAATTGTTTTGTTCCTGTTTAAACAAGAACACATGTCTGTCACTTGTTTGGAAGAAGTTTCTAGACTTCTATAATATACATAATTTCCATAGTAGCTTGAGCTGGAAATATGAAGAGCGTGTACTTGTTACACCTTATGAGAGGAACAATGCTTATGCTACCTACTTCATTTCTCGTAGTTCATCCCTATTGGTTGACTACCATTGTGCTTTACTCAGTGAATGTAACTCTCTGAGGACCTTCACAATGTTATCAACAAACTTTGTTCTGGTACAGTCAACCCTTCAACTGAGAAGCTGGATCTTATGGGATAACTTATTTTATGTTGGCTAATCTAGATTTCTGAGATAAAAATATTTATAATGACTTGGACTCTTGGTAATGGCTCAAATGACTAGAAGCGTGTTAATATCGTATGCATTCTTAAACCACCTTTGTTACTGATGTTTTACCGACCTATTTTTTTGTCTTCTCGTGTTGCTAAAGTCTTGAAACATGTGATAAATACTGGACTTTTTTGGACTCTTGAACATTATGAACAGTTGTTTCCTCTTCAAACTTGTTTTTGCAAGAAATAGAGTAGTTTAGGTTGTTTGATACAGTTGTAGGACTCTTTAGCTTAACATAAACCATGCGGATGTTTTTGGTTGTGTTAAGACTATGTATTTTTTCGAAAACTGTACACTTTCAGATACTGGGGACGTTTCCTAAGATGGTTTCATGATACTTGTAGGGCCGTATATTTATAATCTAGAGCCGTATACTTACAGTTATATATCAAAGATATCAACATTTCTCTGGGTTCAGAAATTCAGTAGTTAGGAATATACTGAATAGATGTTGGACTTTGAAACCACATATATCCTGCTTAGTTTCTACATGTCAGAAGCGGATATATTTTCTAAGAGTTGTGTCTAGCATTTTATAGGTTTGGCTTGGTTTTGAATTCCGCGCAAAGCTTCACGAGGGCTATATACGCTAGCCGTCCCTAATTTAGCAGTGGAGGACTAGAAAGAAGGCATTTAGTCATCACTCTTGGACTAACGAATAGTGGGATTGGCCGTCACTTTATAACGCCCCCACAGCTGAAAGGGCGAGCTTGTTTAGTGGGACGGGGATTCGAACCTGCGACCCTCAGATTGCGAATCGAGCGCCCTAACCACCTGGCCATGCCGGACCAGCACTTTATAAGGAGCTTAACGATATATCTTATTTTTGCTTTATCGTACATTAATATTTAAAAGCTAGATCATAGTTACATACGTTATAGCACTGTCCCTTTCCTATATCCTACACCATAAATCAGCTTGTGTCTCTCTGTCCGTAATAAAACTGTTAACATAAGTACATTATCAATCAACTTGTGTCTTTCTGTCCGTAATAAGACTGTCGACACAACTACACTATCAATCAACCTGTGTCTTTCTGTCCGTAATAAAACTGTTAACACAACTACACTATCAATCAACCTGTGTCTTTCTGTCCGTAATAAAACTGTTAACACAACTACACTATAAATCAGCTTGTGTCTTTCTGTCCGTAATAAAACTGTTAACACAACTACACTATAAATCAGCTTGTGTCTTTCTGTCCGTAATAAAACTGTTAACACAAGTACATTATCAATCAACTTGTGTCTTTCTGTCCGTAATAAGACTGTTAACACAACTACACTATAAATCAGCTTGTGTCTATCTGTCCGTAACAAAACTGTTAACACAACTACACCATGAATCGGCATTAGTTAATAAATATCTTTCTAACACTATTTTCAGATTTCGCTGAAGATGGAATAAGTGTGTTCCGAAACGTTCGAACCTTCTGTAAATATGAATGCTTTATGTTTTGTCAAACGTCTTCATCTTTATTATTAGATTTTATTTTCTCCATCATGAATCCAGTACTCGAGAGCTATCTACGTTAGCCGTCCTGAAATTAGAAATGACAGACTAGAGGGAAAGTAGCTAGTCAACACTAACCGCCACTGGCTCTTGGGCTACTATTTCGATGGTGGGATTCGATCCCGCGAACCACAGGTATCGAGTTAAGTCTTATTACTATAACAATACTACTTTTGTCAATGTAACACAACTATACTATAAATAAGCTTGTGTCTCTCTGTCCGTAACAAAACTGTTAACACAAGTACATTATCAATCAACTTGTGTCTTTCTGTCCGTAATAAAACTGTTAACCCAACTACATTATCGATCAGCTTGTGTCTTTCTGTCCGTAATAAAACTGTTAACACAACTACAATATAAAAAAGCTTATGTCTTTCTGTCCGTATTGAAATTGTTAACACAAGTACACTATAAATCAGCTTGTGTCTCTCTGTTCGTAACAGAACTATACTATACAAAAGCTCGTGTCTTTCTGTCCGTAATAAAACTGTTTCCACCATCCCAACCCCTAATCAACAGGAAACTTTCAGAGATTCTTGGATACGCCCAAGATTAATCCTAAATCCCCTTATGTTATTCCTTTTTGCGAGACTCAGAACCATTTCAATTTCCCCTGTTACTATTATTGTCGGGCCATCCCTTAGTATTATAGTTCTGTCATCCCCTTAAAGTCAACGAAACAAATGCTGCGTGGGTACTTTTATTGTTCATCCATAAAACGACAATTATCATATCGTTAAAAAACAACGTAGTTGGTGCATAGACGTTGAATCTTCATGATACGTTATATGAATAGTTACTGAACTTATCTATAAAATAGCAGAATACGGTTATGGTGATTTCCTATTCGGGGACAAGGAAAAAATATTAAACATCATTAAACACATTCAACGCATTTGTTTCCACAATACGAAAACGTGTCATTCAACATATTCAATACACATGTGCCTTTAAACGCATTCATCGTACCTCTATCCATAATACAAACATGTGCCATCAATCACATTCATTTTCTCCTGTTTCCACAACAGGGAGACGTGTGAAACACATCTCATTCAAGCTCAAAAACAATATAAGGTTCGAGTCCAGCACGAAGATAAATTTGTTCCTGAACGTAGAAAATATCGTCCATCCATGAACATTAAACTAGAAGATGGTAAAGGTTGTGCTCTATAGGGTTCACCCATCCATAAACATTAAACTGGAAGATGGTAAAGGTTGTGATCTATAGGGTTCAACGTAGAAAATATCGTCCATCCATAAACATTAAACTAGAAGATGGTAAAGGTTGTGCTCTATATGGTTCACCCATCCATGAACATTAAACTGGAAGATGGTAAAGGTTGTGCTCTATAGGGTTCACCCATCCATGAACATTAAACTGGAAGATGGTAAAGGTTGTGCTCTATAGGGTTCACCCATCCATAAACATTAAACTGGAAGATGGTAAAAGTTGTGCTTTTGAACCCTATAGAGCACAACCTTTACCATCTTCCAGTTTAATGTTCATGGATGGGTGAACCCTATCCCCACCCATAAACATTAAACTGGAAGATGGTAAAGGTTGTGCTCTATAGGGCTCACCCATCCATAAACATTAAACTGGAAGATGGTAAAGGTTGTGCTCTATAGGGTTCACCCATCCATAAACATTAAACTGGAAGATGGTAAAGGTTGTGCTCTATAGAGTTCACCCATCCATGAACATTAAACTGGAAAATGGTAAAGGTTGTGCTCTATAGAGTTCACCCATCCATGAACATTAAACTGGAAGATGGTAAAGGCTGTGCTCTATAGGGTTCACTCACGTGTCTAACTAGGATCTTTGTTTATTTTGTAAACATGACTTGTCGATAGTTCTTTTGTACACACAATGAACTGGTGATAATTCTAAGAATGTTGTAATATGTCAACCATATTACACCTGTCATATCCAACGCCGACGGGCTCTTTCACCCAATACTAAGACTACTTGATGTCTAAACGAGTTATTTGTGTTATTTTAAGTTAGACTCACATACACAAATCGGTAACTGTTTAAAATAATACATTATTTTGTTGTCAATAACATATATTTGGAAATTCTTCATTTGTTAATACTTAGAGAAAAAATCTGGTTAGCCGTAGACTCTGTCTTAATTATATTTAAAACCCAAATTTTGTCTGCTATAAAATAATACATGCGTTACAATCAGTCTATTTGACGTCATAACGAACTCCTTACATACATTGTGATAATTATTTTACGGCTGTTTAATTGTTTAAATAAATAATTGCTAAATTATATATGTCATGCTGACTTTAGAAAACGACCTTATGAATGTTGGTCTATAAAGTTTAAGCTTGTTTGTGTATGCTGTCTATTCTGACATATGTCACACTTTATATTTATTTAGTGATAAAGGATTGTTGACATGGTAACCACTCATCTAGAGATAAGATGTGACAATCTATCTGAACGATTTTCATATTTGATATAAGTTAACAGTTAACCTATTTTACGGTCAATGTCCATAGAACAACACGAGCTCCCCCCCCCTCCCACTAAATATAGCAACAAGGGTTTATTTGGAAAACTTGCTACAATGTAGCTTTGTGTAGTAAACTAGGTAGACACAGCCCAATGTAGCTTTGTGTAGTAAACTAGGTAGACACAGCCCAACCTAGCTTTGTGTACTAAACTAGGTAGACACAGCCCAATGTAGCTTTGTGTAGAAAACTAGGTAGACACAGCCCAATGTAGCTTTGTGTAGAAAAACTAGGTGGACACAGTAGATAGCCCAAAGAAACATGCAATCATCTTTTAAACTCAATCAAAGAATGTGCAATAAATGCCACATCAAAATTATTGTACAAAAAACCAATGTAGTCTGATTTACTAAATCACCTGCAAAAAAGTCAGTAAACACCCATCAAAATTATTGTACAAAAAGCACAGGTAGTCTGATTTACCAAATCACCTGCAAAAAAGAAAGTAAACACCCATCAAAATTATTGTACAAAAAAACACAGGTAGTCTGGTTTACCAAATTACCTGCAAAAAAAATCAGTAAATACCCATCAAAATTATAAATATATGAATCCTTAAACGAGATAACCATGAGGTTAATACTTGGGACTCGCATACTGTATGAGTCTTACCTGATTCAATCATATTAATAACATCAGAAAAATTTAAAAAGATTAAACTATTCAAGATTGATTTTCCATTTGTTAAGTTCAAAGCTCGGCCCGGCATGACCAGGTGGTTAGGGCGCTCGACTCGTAATCCCCGTCACACCAAACATGCTCGCCCTTTCAGCCGTGGGGGCGTTATACTGTGACGGTCAATCTCACCATTCGTTGGTAAAAGAATTGGCAGTGGGTGGTGAGGACTACCTGCCTTCCCTTTAGTCTTTCACTGCTAAATTAGGGACGGCTAGCTAAGATAGCCCTCGTGTAGCTTTGCGCGATATTAAAAATAAAAAAAAAACAAGTTCAAAGCTACACAATAAGTTATTTATTCTCTGCCCAATACGATTATCGAACCCCGAATTTTAGCATTGTAAACCTGCAGAATTACCGCTGAGCCACTGAGGGGCAACTAAGTGAGACGTTTGTTGTCAATTGCAAAGGTATGTCTCTTGAAAATATTCTTAAACTTCTGAATTACATATCAGACCTGTCTTTCATTACGCAAGCCCGAATTTGCTTAATGTCATGAAATCCATCTGATCTAAGCTACAAATAATACAAACTACTGTGATATCCACAAGGTACCTGTATCGACATTTATAGAGTTTTACATAATAATACAAACTTCCCTATGTTGTCAATGTTCCTTAAAATATTTCAGAAAAAAATCTAAATAAGAATGATCTATGACCTATTAGTGATCTTGATACATTTATTATACTTGATAGGAATAGCTTTGAGCTCCGCTCACCATATTACACAATCTTATATAGTTTCCATTCATCAATGGGTCAGTGGTGAGTTTAAGAACTCACAACGCTAAATACAAGGTTCGAATCCCCGCGATGGACAGAGTGTTTCGTTTCACAAAGTAAACAACCGTTCTAAGATCACCTACTGCTTGGTGACACCTAACGCAGAAATATTAGCAAGATTTTCACCGAAAGCGTTTATGTAGTGGTGACCAAGGATATTCATGATAAGCGCCCTCTGGGAGTGGATTACATCTAAAGACTTTTGCTACGTATTTCGTGACTCACCAATGGCTGCATAGATCCACACTGTAGTCACGGTGTGAGGAAGCAGCCTGAACTGAACATAACCTTCCCTGGTCACTCCAGTTGACCTAAACCGTAGCATAGAACGACCAAACGGTTCAATGTATCGGACAAATTCAATATGGCGGCGGATGCTACGGTCTGGCTGCCTTTCATGTGGTCAGTTCTTCAAATAGAGACGACTATACTTGAATTCTAAAGGTCTCTGACCTGACAATCCAGCCTATGTGGGCACAAATTGCCTCTAGAACAAAAATTACAACTCCCTCTTTCTAAGTTCAACTCGGTCAAATGGTAGTAAATATTTGTACTATATGAGTAATTAGTAAAGACACCTATTTCATCCATCTTATAAGTCAATTGTTTTTAAAAGATGTATCTACTTTTTTATGAACATTACAATTAGTCTCAAAATGTTGATGTAACTTGTAGATGTGTTAAAGTTAAAATCTTACAAATCGACAAGTGACAAAATTTATCTTTCTCTCGAAAACTGTATTCATATACGGTCATGACTCACTATTCATATACGGTTATGACTCACTCTCTCAGACACCGTATTTACTATAGATTACTAACCTACAATCTCAAAATCCATATTTACCACACTGATGTAACCCGCTAATCACTATACGGCTGTGCCCTAGTAACTGTTGGGTCTCATATGGCCTGGTGGTTAGTTCACTCGTATCACAGTCTGTGGGTTGTTAGTTCGAGTCCCGTCACCAAACATGATGGCTCTCTCAACAATAGGAGCATTGTAATATGGGAGTCTATCCCAGTAACAGTAGCGCACGTCAAAATTAGGGATTCTCGAGTATTTTTGTGTGAAACTCAAGAAAACAAGTAAACAATCCAACACTTCTGAACTATCATCTCAGAATTTGTATTTGCTATAGAGCTATAATCTACTATCTCAGAATAAATATGTACAGTACTTGGTTAAATCAAGAAACTTAATAAGCGTGTATTATAAAACTTTAAAGTTTAGACATCCTTATCTTAACATAAACAATTACAGCCTATTAGTTTGGACAATTTTCTCTTGTAACAGGGAAACCAGTTAGGGTAGCATCTTAGTAGAAATTACAACGTCTGTGATGACTCACCGATAAGTCTGAAGGATAAAAACCGGATTTCGATGCCTGTTGTGAGAACAACACAAATAACCCTTTGCTTAGCTTTGTGCATAACATCAAACAAACAAAAATACAAAACCATTGCCATAAATCGTGTGTTACTTATAACTTCAGAATAGTTCATGTTAATATCAATAGGGGGCGCCAATTAGAAAATAAAATACATTGCATAACCTCATAAATATGTCTTAGAGATTTAATTATGAAAATATGAAGAAAACAAATGTGTAAAAATCTTAAAAGTTATAGAACTAAAGTCGTGATTGGCCAAAAAAATTAATACCGTTTTCGTATATATAACTCCATTTACTGGACCTACGTGTTTTATACTCAGGTTAAGCACGTGATATCATAAACAACAGTAAGGATATTAAGAGCTCCAAATGATGTTTAGATTCTTTATTGGTATACAAATCATTAAAGAGTTTTGATGAAAAAAATTTTAAAAAATATTACCGCCACCTAGTGATTAAATTCGAAATTATCTACTTTTATTTTTGTCGAGATATAATGTGAGAAGTTGTAAATGAGAGATTAAGCCAGAGACGATAACAAGACGAGGTGATAAGAACGTACTTAAGTAAGAGAAATACAAACAGTGTGATAAACATGTTTTGTGATATATATATATATATTTACGTATTAATATCTCACGTACGACAAGCTCACATTTATCAAACAAATACTTTGTTGTACTAACGACGAATAAAAACACATTTTGTAAATAAAAAATCTGTTTATTCGAATAGTCTTAACTTGTCATCAAAACAGGTCAAAACACTTGGACCCTGCGTGATACTAAAAAAAAATATTTCGAGTTTAAAGATAAGATGAGCTAGTTTAGCACCTTAATGTTTACATGGTTACTCAACAGTCTAGTTAAAATACATTTCCTTTCACAATAACGCAGTACAATAGTATATCATCCAGTACAACAATATTAGCATAAGTTAACAAAGGTACCCGGCAATGTTGGCATTAAATGTTAATGGTATAAAAGGGACGTGGGTCGTCTCTTTCTAATATTTTGAGCCGTAACACACTAACTGTTCGTCAATACAGTAGTATCACTGTGGTACCACGTGTAACAGATATTGTCACGCATTGTATTAAACCTCTATTTCATTCACCGTCGTTTTCATGTATTTTGTCACTGACTTCCTTACTGATCTCAGTCCCACAAAACTTGCTCGCCCTTTCAGACGTGGGGGCGTTATACTGTGACGGTCAATCTCACTATTCGTTGGTAAAAGAGTAGCGCAAGAGTTGGCGGTGGATGGTGAGGACTACCTGCCTTCCCTTTAGTCTTTCACTGCTAAATTAGGGACGGCTAGCGCAGATAGCCCTCGCGTAGCTTTGCGCGAAATTCAAAACAAATAAACAAACAAAGAGTCCTTAACCCTATTAATAAATATTATGTAATAATCATTCTCAGCTGCATAACTGCTACGTATTAAACGTTTTTGAAGTATTCATAACAACTAGGAAATTAACTTTATTCTGATTGAACAATATCAACTAATTTATCAATTTGAAGTACTTTCGCTTGGACGTTTTTGTTTGTTTGTTTGAAATTAAGCACAAAGTTACACAATGGGCTAACTGTGCTCTGCTCACAACGGGTGTCGAAACCCGGTTTCTAGCGTTGTAAGTCCGCAGACATACCACTGTGCCACTGGGAGGGGGGACAACGTGGACGTAAAATAAAACTAGCATACTAGATCCAAACTGATGACATATTTTGTTTATAAGTTCTTGAGAAAATATTTCAATTTTGTTGCCTCTCTTATTTCTTACGATAAAAGATATGGTCTACAAGAAATTACATGTCTTTTTTTCACATTTTATAAATCCATCACGTTTACTGTACAACGTTTATCATTACAGAATATACTTTATACCTTAAGTCTAAATTAACTGATGAAGAATGAAACATGCATGGACCCGACATGACCAGGTGGTTAGGGCACTCGACTCGTAATCTGCGGGTCGCGGGTTCGAATCCCCGTCCCACCAAACATGCTCGCCCTTTCAGCTGTAGGGGGCGTTATAATGTGACGGTCAATTCCACTATTCGTGGGTAAAATAGTAGCCCAAGAGTTGGCAGTGGGTGGTGATGACTAGCTGCCTTCCTTCTAGTCTTACACTGCTAAATTAGGGACGGCTTGCGCAGATAACCCTCGTGTAGCTTCGCGCGAAATTCAAAAAACAAACATACAAACAAACTTTAAATACACAGCACAGACTTTACATTTTATAAACTTTGTACATGCAAATACAAAATATAACCAAAAAAATCGTTTCGTACACAAAGCAAGAGTTTTCCATTTAGTAATAAATTAAATGAATACACGAATCTTACAATAAATAGCCGAAATATTGGTTTCTGTAATGAAAATATAACTACGTTAAATGTAATACATGTACAAAGAAAACACTTAACTTAAATACTTAACAAAACAGACGAAGCAAGAAACAGGAAGCAATAAATAGAAGTTAAAAATTCTGTAAAAACTGAAATGTGAACGCGATAATAATTAACTTAGAGAGAAAAGTTACAACGCCCATAAATATGGTAAAGAAAGTAATTTACAACAACTGATGTAACTTAATTAGAGACGTAAGTTTACACTATATTTGGAACTTTAATATAGCTAGTATTGGGTACACATGACAAGAGTTTAAGATAACAAGAAATAAAAGCAGTAGTTGTCAATACACTGAAACAGTTAACTATTACCTGAAACAAGTTGCTAAATAATTGTAATGTAGACGTGAAAGTGTTAAAAGGTCAAATTATTCAGTAAAACTTAATCAGTAGCAAGAATATTGTTGAATTTTTCACAGAACGGAAATAATTTTGTGTTTAAAATGCAATAGAAGAAACAACGTTTATGAAACAATTAAAGTGAGTTTACGGGTTCTATCCAAGAAGTATTGTAGTGTTGAACAAATAATATTGTAGCTAATGAGGTGTGAGAGGTAGATATTATAACATAATATATATATGGAATATTTGTATTTGAAAATGGAAAATTTATAACATTATTACTCAGGCCCTCTCATAAAAATATTTAGGACCCTTACAACGACTCTCTTACGATCAAGATCCCGCGTTAATAAGAAAACATCTGACACTATGCAGTGTATTATGTCGAAACAAGATAAGCCAGTCAACATTTTGGAGGTTGAAAAGGGACAGTATACAAACATCGGACACTATGTAGTGTATCATGTCGAAACAAGATAAGCCAGTCAACATTTTGGAGGTTGAAAAGGGACAGTATACAAACATCGGACACTATGTAGTGTATCATGTCGAAACAAGCTAAGCCAGTCAACATTTTGGAGGTTGAAAATGGACATTATACAAACATCGGACACTATGTAGTGTATCATGTCGAAACAAGCTAAGCCAGTCAACATTTTGGAGGTTGAAAAGGGACAGTATATCAGTAGCTATATAGTCTTGTGTGACTAGGCATCTAGTGGACCATGCTCAAACTATCTCAAACAGGCGACAATAGAGAAAGGTCAGGGACACTTTCATATTAAATATAAATCATTATAGTAGACAGTTAGCACGTAAAACTATTTAGTCTTTTATGTATAAATTACACGAATATCCCGGTGGGTCAGTGGTAAGTCTAAGGTCTTACAACGATAAAATCCGGGGTTCGATTTCCCGCGGTGAACACAGCAGACAGCGTAATATGTCTTTTCTCTAAAAAAAATAAACAAAATTACACCATCTCCTGTGAACGGTGTTAACACTTTTATCCCGACTAGAAAAACAATGTTGGAAGAAATTTCCTCCACTGGGGGCGTTATACGTAAAGACTAATACAGTAACCTCTCTTTAGTTTCATACAAATGTGTTTGTATAAAGTAATAGACTAGCAACAGTAGGAACAAATAATAAGTGACATTTTACACTTACACGCTTGAACACTTAATGTTATCTCAGATACATTATCAATGTGGTGTTAGTTGGAAGGATTTATAGATGTCCTGGATGGGTTAATATCCTTTACAGTCTTATCACCTACAGGAATACGCGTGGCTGTGACGTGAGCTGAATTGGTTTTGTTCAACCAACGCAACTGATATTAGTAACTAAAGTATAATAGATATATATCCACAAAAAGTATTCGATTCCACGAACACTGAAAGTCGAGTTTATGGTTCATTAACCTAGGTCTTTCTGGCAAATTACTGACCTTATTACTTTGTCATACTCCTAAACCAGCCTTTCGGAATGACATGAAACTGGAAATGAAAAACGAAGAAATTCCATCACAGATTAACTGCAGCGTTCGTGACAAATTGAAAAATACTGGAATTAAAACGTGACACACAAAAGAAGATTCAAATGTACTGATTGTGTAACGTGTAGTCTAAGTTTTAGTTTTCCTTCCAACTGGTGTACTTGGTGATGTAACAATCTCAAAAACATAGGAGATCAAACAAATCAAGGAACACTTGGTGCAACTGTTTGTAAGCATCTACTGTTTGTGCGTGCTATCCTTGATCGTGACAGTGTTTGGGACTGACAAGATTATAGCAAGTCTATTAATGAAATCCTTGGTGCTGTTTTGAATTCAAGGTCCCATGTTGTTCTGTTGACAAAACTGTAGCAAGTTTTTTAATTAAACTCTTGCCTCTATCCCTAGTGCAGAGCCTCATGTTGTTTTGTGGACAGGCAAGACTGTAGTCATTATTGCAACTAAATTCTTGTTGCTGTGGTTAGTGTAGGGATCGCTGAGTTAGAAGGGAATGCAACACCTAATATTAAATACTTTAATAAACGACCAAGACTTTGTTACATTTTCAGCCAATCAACGAGCTCTAATGTTGGGCAAAAGTTCTTGTTGGGAGCAACGTACGTCGCAAAATGTGTGCAGTTATGCTTCTCATTTGTAAACCTGGAGTAAATGGTCAGTAAAGAAAGACCTGCAAAGAAATAATATCAGTCGTATTGATATGCTTTCGGACGTTTTAGTTTAGCATAAATTGACCATACTATTTTGTGATTCTGTAAGTTAAACATGAATCTTTCAAATATTTTAGTATACTCTTGGGATGAATTCTAAACCCCCTTATTTTGTTCAATTTTATGAGATTCAGAACCATTTCAACTTCCTCTCTTGATATTATGGTTCCGCGATCCCCTTAACGTCAACGAAACAAATGCTGCGTGGGTACTTTTACTGTTCATCCATAAACCACGACAATTATCATGTCGTTAAAGAACAACGTAGTTGATGCATAGAAGTTGAATCTTCATGATAATTTATATGAACAGTTACTGAACTTATCTATAAAATAGCAGAATACGGGTATGGTGATTTCCTATTCAAGGACAACTGAATAATGAAACAAGAAACAGTTGACAGTTTTATGGCAAACATCATTGTACCTGTTTTGACAACACGAATACGTTTCAATAAACCCATTCAAACCTACTGTTTCTATTGTGGTAAAAATGTTAATGGGAATACTTGCTACAGTCTTGCCTGTCCACAGAACAACACGAGGCCCTCCACTAGGGATATTAGTATGAAATTAACTGACAGACTTGCTACAGTCTTGCCTGTCCCAAGTATTCAAGATGTAATGTCACAATCAAGGATACCATGCACAAACAGTAGGTATTTACAAACATCTGCACCAAGTGTTTCCTTGATTTGTTTGATATGTTTTTGAGTTTGTTGGATCACCAAGTACAACAGTGGCCATTTTAACTCAAGTTTGGACGGCACTTTTTGCAATCAGTAGATCTGCATCTTCTTTTGTGTGTCAGGTTTTAATTCCAGAATTTTTTCATTTTGTCGTGAATGCTACAATTAATCATTGCTTCTTAGCTTTAATAGAAATTTTTTCTTTTTTTTTTCTGTTTCATGTAATTCCCAAAGACAGGTCACAGTATAGGCATAAAACAAAGTAATAACATATATATACACATGTCAATACTTTTATACTGTAATAGAATATTGTTATATATAAATGGTGGAATTATTGGGTAGTTCCACGTATTATTATACATAACAAAGTTTGATATTTATCAGTTTCTTGGCAGTAAAATATCCAGTTCTTGAACTGTTTACACACTAAACAAATAGAAATTATTTTATGGCGTGTCTGCCGTGGCCGTCACGTCTCTTTCGTTTAACATAAACGTGCTATTTAAAAGTGGGAACTTTCCAATAAGAACGATAAATAATCTTGTTTTTCAAACCAAATGTTATTTATTTCTCGGGTTAATATAAGTCAACATGTTTTAAACATTGATTGTTTGTTTGTTTTGTTGTAAAGGATAAAGCTACACAATGAGCTGCTTGTTCTATGCCCACAGAAGGTATTGAAACTCGATTTATATCATCATCAGACTTACTGTTGAACCTCCAAGAAACTAAGACTTCTATAAATGCATAAAATTAACTAACACGATTGTATATATATTTTATGTTAAAATAGCCACCGAAATTTTGGTTAAAAACGACAATATAAGGAAACTTTTTACAGTGTTTTACAATGCTTTATGCTTAGTAAATGTTTTGAGTACTTGCTTTTATGTAGTGCTATCTTCAACTTTCTAAGTGGCTTTGTGTGAACTAGTGGTTATTTTGTCAAGAGTTCTGATCAAAGGGTTCGGTGTTCGAGACACGATGCCACTGAAAATGCTTCATACTTATAGAAACGATATTCAACCGAATATTATTGAAAACACGATAGTAAATAGACTGATCACATATTTGAAATAGAATAAAAAATTATCAAAAATTCAAAACGTATTCATGAAACTTAGACAAATACTGATAATTGAATTTAGTTCATTGTAACTATTATAGAACTTTCATTGAAAGTTATTTCACAGTTCATGCTTTCTCGATGAAAAAAAAATCAATAATGTACTGCACAATAGCCCCCAAGTTTCAAATGTCATAAATAGAACTAAAGAGGGGTATTATTAGCTAACTAACCATCTTTTTGGACGACACGAAGTTTAGAATTAACGTGGAAGGCACTTAATGGGAGTATCTTAGTGCCCCAGAGAGAGGGGTAATTAGTCCTATTCTGTTTATCAAGTATGTAAGCAGCAAGCCACTTTCGGACAAAAATTACTATGTTGCATCTCAGTTTGCAGGTGATGCGGCTACGTGGAAGAGTTCTCTAGATGAGAAGTCAAATAAATGGATTCTCAATCTAGCTACCGAACCAGTAAGACGTCTACAACTATGCTCTTCACTACCGCCGCTAATCCTACGTCGCCAGTAGTAATCGACGGCCTACCCCTCGACTTCTCTCCCCCAT
The DNA here is from genome assembly GCF_000517525.1 of Limulus polyphemus. Lineage (NCBI taxonomy): Eukaryota > Metazoa > Arthropoda > Merostomata > Xiphosura > Limulidae > Limulus > Limulus polyphemus. Next base: position 173,144 of record NW_013667441.1, read on the forward strand.
GATACATCTAATTTCATCCCTAGGTACAAACCCCAAGTTAACAGAAAGGGGGTATTCACCTTACAGCCCGAGACTCCGAACGACCACAGATACCTTTCCTGACCATGGTACTTAAACCCACCCGTAACCTGACAGCCACAAAAATCAGTGCCAGCCTACACACACGTTGATCAATCCTTCACTACCGACAAAATCCAACAAGCCCTTAAAATAACCACCAATTCAAATATCCACGCAGCCCACCAAATAACATCTAGGAAATCAGTATCGCCCTCACACTTCGAAAAAGTTCTAACAACACCTAAACGGACAGATTACATACTTACACACGACTGGTTTCTTGATTTCTATCATTTCAAGGCGAAAAACCGTACCGAAAGCTTCATCCGCCCCCAACACTAATTAGCATACCTCCCATGTTCCATCCACGCCACTCCTGCCCAACACCCGCTGCCAACCAGGATACCCAAACCTAAATACTGAAACAAACAACAATAAAGGACCAATAGACCCATACAGCACCTATAACTGAAATAAAGCAACAAGACAAGTCAACCCAAACAACAATAGCAAAAAGGAAAAAGCAACCCAGACCCAGCCGCCACCAAAAGAACATGCTCAACCAGAAACCACCGAGAAATCACAACACACCAGCAATCTGAATCATCTACAACACTTCCCGCCCACTCCCCCCACAAGCCAGACCCGTCGTCAAACTCATCAAACGCCTTCCTAATCCATACTTCCACCGACTCTTCTCCTCCGCCAAATGACTGAATATACGAGCCATCCTCACAGACCTTCCTCTTCCGTCGCCCTTCCACCAGTGACGACGAAGATCACCCGATCAGGTCTATCCCCAGCCAGAGTTCCTTCCTAAGAGCAGTCCGCCACCTGAAAAACTCCATGCCACATTAATTAACCTACAGTCTCGCCTATCACTCTTGCCTCCCCACCATCGTACCGAGTGCCTTTGTAATATATCCATGTTAATCGGGCACTGGTAAAGCATTGGCACCTTACCAGTGAAAGTGGGTTTTCTCGGGGTACTCCCGTTTCCCCCACATCAAATTCTACGGCCTATGATGTATAGTTCCCCCGCCGCCCTGATGGACCATAAGTCCGAGATCGGCCGTTTGTTTGAGTTTGGAGTTCCCTCGGAAGATTTCAAACCGAAATATCTATCAGTATTTCGTTCGTTCTCTGAATGGTTGTATTCTAGCCACTAATCCTCGTCTTCTTTTGTCCCTCCGTGTGGCAGCAATTATCTTTTGAACTAAACTGAAGAATGTGCAACAAATGACACATCAAAATCGTTACACAAAAGCCAAAGTAGACTATATTACCGAATCACCTGCAACAATCACCTACTCAAAACATAAATATATGAAATCGTATGTCAGGTAGCCACAGGAGATAAATCCCTCGTATTCATATGTTATATGAGTCTTTATGAGCCCGTAATGCCATACTTATAAAACACATAGCCACAGGAGATAAATTCCTCGTATTCATATGTTATATGAATCTTTATGAG
>NW_013667441.1:175680-185527 GCF_000517525.1 Limulus polyphemus
GTTATATGAATCTTTATGAGCCCGTAATGCCATACTTATAAAACACATAGCCACAGGAAATAAATTCCTCGTATTCATATGTTATATGAATCTTTATGAGCCCGTAATGCCATACTTATAAAACACATAGCCACAGGAAATAAATTCCTCGTATTCATATGTTATATGAATCTTTATGAGCCCGTAATGCCATACTTATAAAACACATAGCCACAGGAGATAAATTCCTCGTATTCGTATGTTATATGAGTCTTTATGAGCCCATAATGCCATACTTATAAAACACATAGCCACAGGAGATAAATTCCTCGTATTCGTATGTTATATGAGTCTTTATGAGCCCGTAATGCCATACTTATAAAACACATAGCCACAGGAGATAAATTCCTCGTATTCGTATGTTATATGAGTCTTTATGAGCCCGTAATGCCATACTTATAAAACACATAGCCACAGGAGATAAATTCCTCGTATTCATATGTTATATGAGTCTCTATGAGCCCGTAATGCCATACTTAGTTCACCGAAGGAAGGGCGGGGACCCCCGGTTTTTTGTTGTTGTTTTTTTTTACAAAACTCGAACATTCCATTTTTTGAAAGGTCGGGTTAAACTAATAATAGCAATAAATAATATTATCGAATGATAACGCTCGCTTTCAACATCTTGTTTTTTTAACAAATAAAAGTGTCCGTTTTTAAAATATTTTCCGAGATTTTCATCTTTAGGAAATCAACATGTTTTATGATATAACCAAAAACCAATATAACTGTGGGTTGAAGCCTTTGTTTCACTTTACCACAACTGTGATGACTTCAGGCAATACTTCGATCTTATTAATGACATATTTAACAATAGTAAATATCATATTTTATATAGTTATGATAATAATTTATAAAGGTTTGTTTGTTTCTAAATAAGCACAAAGCTACACAATGGGCTATCTGTGCTCCGCCCACCAGAATCGAAACCCGGTTTCTAGCGTTGTAAGTCCGCAGACATATCGCTGTGCCACTGGGGGGGGGGCGCTTATAAAGATAATATCATGAAAAATGTGATGATAATACTAGTGTGATTGAATGTATTGCCTTAAGTATAGTGATAAACTGACACATACATACATAAATACATATAAACAAGTTGATTATAAAAGGAAGTCTACTTTATTACATATTACAGTGTATTCCAAATTGTGTTTTAAAACTCTCTCGTATTACACCTCTATTGTTGTTTCTTTCTGAACTATAGAGATTATTTATTTTACAAGCCATCAAACGTATCCTGGCAGTCCTTACGAAGATAGTAATTATTTTGTGTCTGTTTTTAGAAAGATAATATTACTAAAACATATTAGTCGTACAAATATTTAAAGGGGACAAAAATAACAACTTAACATCATATTTATGCAAATTTCGAATTTCTGAAATATTAACTAAACATAACTTACTACCCGTCAGTGTTAGATTATAAATAAAAATTACATAAACTGTGGACAAAATTATTTAAACTAGAAATAATTAGGTGTTTTAAGTTTGCAAAATTATTATTTTGTGAGCTAATAAGCTCCCCTCTACATCGTGACTCAATGTTAAGTCTTTCGGCTTATAGCTTTAAAAATCAAGCTTCAATACCCGCGGTGGGCCAAGCCCAAATTGCCCATTATTAAGAGGAGTATGGGTTTGGCATCAGTTTGTTAACTCATGTTATTATTACGGACACTAATATAAATATATCTCAGATTATTTAAAATTGGAATGCGGAACAATTATCACAATAATTAATAAAAAATATTAATAACGAAATTAATTTTAGTTATGGCAACATTCCAGGTTAGAGAGTTGATGAGATAGAGTATAAATAAACATTAAGACTTACCAAAAACATGAACAGTAACTTTGGAAAGTTAAGATCAAATAATTAAATATTAACTTTGTCATGTTCTACTTTCCGCTTTATAATTGCATTTTTAACATAATCATTTTATTATATGAATGTAACATCCCCAGAGTTTATCAAAAATCTGTTTTTGTATATGATACCTAGACCTTTTTGTTCAGATGCTTAGGACCTGCGGCCTCGGTTGATCATTATCAAAATATGCTTAATCTGGTTTCCTTGACTTGTCAAAATGCGTAAGTTTATACAAGAGATAACGAATGTTAAAACAAAATGTTTAAGAGAACAATCCATTTTATACATACAACAATAAATGTTAAAACAAAATGTTTAAGAGAACAATCCATTTTATACATACAACAATAAATATCAAAACAAAATGTTTAAGAGAACAATCCATTTTATACATACAACAATAAATATCAAAACAAAATGTTTAAGAGAACAATCCATTTTATACATACAACAATAAATATCAAAACAAAATGTTTAAGAGAACAATCCATTTTATACATAAAACAATGAATGTCAAAACAAAATGTTTAAGAGAACAATCCATTTTATACATACAACAATAAATGTTAAAACAAAATGTTTAAGAGAACAATCCATTTTATATATAAAACATTTTGTTTTAACATTTATTGTTGTATGTATAAAATGAGATGTTCTCTTAAACATTTTGTTTTGACATTCATTGTTGTATGTATAAAATGGATTGTTCTCTTAAACATTTTGTTTTGACATTCATTGTTGTATGTATAAAATGGATTGTTCTCTTAAACATTTTGTTTTAACATTCATTGTTGTATGTATAAAATGGATTGTTCTCTTAAACATTTTGTTTTGACATTCATTGTTTTAAAGAGAACAACTCATTTTATACATAAGACAATGAATTTCAAAACAAAATGTTTAAGAGAACAATCCATTTTATACATACAACAATGAATGTCAAAACAAAATGTTTAAGAGAACAATCCATTTTATACATACAACAATGAATGTCAAAACAAAATGTTTAAGAGAACAACTCATTTTATACATAAGACAATGAATGTCAAAACAAAATGTTTAAGAGAACAATCCATTTTATACATACAACAATGAATGTCAAAACAAAATGTTTAAGAGAACAATCCATTTTATACATACAACAATGAATGTCAAAACAAAATGTTTAAGAGAACAATCCATTTTATGCATACAACAATGAATGTCAAAAAATATAAATTAAGTCGTGACTTGGTGGTGAGTGCTCACAGATTTATTCACCTACGAGTTTTATCTCCCATAACTTTTATCTCTGGTGGTGCCATCTAGTGAAATGTGTATAACTTTATATAAGGGAATCGATTAAAATATTAACCTGGATCATTATAAGTTTCTACTATATTAAGTAGAATATTTTAAAATAAAAGTAATTTGGTTTGCATCAGTGTAACAGTTACATAAGTAATAAAATAGTCAAAGTTGTATTTCTTATAGGAATTATAAATTTTACGATTTAAACACATCTTTATGATCTGAGTGTATGAATATGATGTGTTGGAAAAGGCTGTTACATACCCTTCCTAAAACCGATACATTTTCGGTAGCATTACATTACCTACGAACGCCAAACAATGTCAACATGTAGTTCTGATACATTCCGTTCCACCACTGCTTTATATTGACTTTGTCAGACACATGATTTACTGATTTGAATATCCAAAGTCGTTTTAATATAACGTCCTCACCCTCTGTATGTTTAGAGTGTTTTATTGTTTCTTACGGATATTCCCGCAAAGGTACACAAGGGATATTCACCCTAATTGTCCCCAATTTTGAACTGATAGAATGGAAGGTAGGCAATTATGCAATACATCACAAACCACCAACTATTGGATCACTCTAAATGAAGTAGTTTGATTTGACTGTCACTCTTATAAAGCACCCACGGCTCCTAAAAGCAAAGCTTAGTTATTGCGGCAGTGGGACACGAACCATGGATTCATAGTTGGGCCTGCTAACTACTAGGTCTAGGTCTAGGTCAGCCCGACCCTACGTTTTCTGCTGTATGGAATTCATCCTGCAGGAGTTTCAAGAATACTTGGAACCTGAGTTATCGCTTATCGTTGATTTCATTCATACTTCTGGGATAATAATACGTATATATGGACTAAGTGACTGTAAACTTAATTTCCTTCCTTTTCGTCGGGATTCGGTCCTGTACCGCATCAGAATTGTAATTCGTAGCTAGCGCCCGTTTACGGAGGTGCGCCCGTTTACGAGGTGTGACGAAACGATCTAAATATGGACGTTAAGCCTTCCCATGCCTCAAGGACTGTTTTATTAATGTGATACTTAAATAGAATTATTGTGTTTTCAGGAATCTGCTCTACAAAGCGTTTATAACAGTCGTTGTAAGAAGACGGTCATTATAGAGAGAAGGGACCGATTGAACTGACACGCAGAGACTGGAAATACGTAAATCGCTGACCACTGAGAAAGACTGGACAGCTGCCGTAAATCTGAAATTACAGATCCAATAGTAAGAAGTTCCCTAACCTTTCAAACGACAAGTAGACCATCACAACTGAAAAAAAAAAGAGAGCCAAACAGGCGCAGTATAACTATTCTAAAACAACTGTTTCATCTTTAAACTAGTTCATTTCTAAGATCGTACTTGTTTTTTTTTTTTGTTGTTGTTGGTTTTTCACATATTTTCATAGATGTTGGACCCGGGGAAGAGGGGGGAGGGCACTGGAGTACGTATTCACCTTAATTTGCCCTTTGATTGGTTAAAAGAATATCGTATATAATTATCAGAAAAATTCGTTGTTTCAACTTTTTAACGGTCACGGGATGACGTAACAAACAAGGTGCCTCTAAGCGTTTTATTTTCACATATAGGCTTTCAAAGGTAGACACCATACTTTCATTTCACATTCATAAACCTCCACAGGATGTATCAAAGGTAGACACTAAACTTTCATTTTACATTCATAAACTTACATAGGATGTATCAAAGGTAGACACTAAACTTTCATTTTACATTCATAAACCTACACAGGATGTATCAAAGGTAGACACTAAACTTTCATTTTACATTCATAAACTTACACAAGATGTATCAAACGTAGACACTAAACTTTCATTTTACATTCATAAACCTGCACAGGATGTATCAAAGGTAGACACTAAACTTTGATTTTACATTCATTAACCTACACAGAATGTATCAAAGGTAGACACTATACTTTCATTTTACATTCATAAACTTACACAGGATGTATCAAAGGTAGACACTAAACTTTCATTTTACATTCATAAACCTACACAGGATGTATCAAAGGTAGACACTAAACTTTCATTTTACATTCATTAACCTACACAGGATGTATCAAAGGTAGACACTAAACTTTCATTTTACATTCATTAACCTACACAGGATGTATCAAAGGTAGACACTAAACTTTCATTTTACATTCATTAACCTACACAGGATGTATCAAAGGTAGACACTAAACTTTCATTTTACATTCATAAACTTACACAGGATGTATCAAAGGTAGACACTAAACTTTCACTTTACATTCATAAACCTGCACAGGATTTACAATATCTTCATTTTTTTGTTGTTGTTAAACGCTGGTGTATCTTATCCAAAGATGTTCAAATTGTGTTAAATGAATAGATTTGCTTGCTACATCTACACAGATAAAAAAGTTTTATCTAAATCATTTTACTAAACATACATGCTCAACACTATTTTAAAAGTCACGGTTGCAATTTTCCTAATATACTCTGTTTCCTGGAGATTTGCTGTTGTTTCATCAGTTTAACAAACAGCTTCCAGTTAACAAAAGCAGTCAAGATTTTTACGTAGTTTGTGAAGACGCTCAAGGCATGTGCGATTTTCAGCAATGTCTAACAAGTCGATGTCAGTTCATGACACATGGCTCGGCAGTTGATGACTGGCGGCCATAGTAAACAAACTCATTTCTCGAATGCTACGACTCAATTGAGAGGGCACACGTGCCCTAATGACGTAGATGACTAATTTCTGACACGTGTAAACAATAGTAATATCTCACGTAATTTCCGGTTTTGTGTGTGTGTTTGTTTGTTTTTCATTTTTATATACTTCTTACTGGTAATATATAATTACCACAGTGATATCACTCAGTCATTATTGGTAATATATTTATTACCACAAAGATATCACACAGTTCTCTCTGGTAATATCAAATAGTTTTTATTGGTAATATATGATTACCACACAGATATCAAATATAGCATAAATGTATAAATAGTTCTGTGGCTGTTCCACTCCACACATTCAGTTATCTTTCTTACCATACAAGAAACAGTCCTAGCCCGCTTACAGGTTGGTACAATTTTAAACAATAAAATTAAACACACCTAACAATATTTCTGTATATGCTTCCAACATCACTAATACAGTGTTTAACTTTAACGTTTTATGGTTGTTTATTTTACGATTTCTTACCAAGATTTATTTAAAAGTAACATCCAGAAAGAACCCTTGAGTTTTCAGCGTGATGTAGACATCTCATGCAAAGGTTCCTAAGCTTATCACAAAAAACCTGGAGCACAAGTAAATACACTTGTTTTCAACCAATTATTCCTCCTTTTTTTAAATAAATAAAATGGGTCAGTAGAAAAATAGTCAATTTTCTTAGTCTTTATCGCTAGATGGCAGGTTCTGATCTCTCAACCAACTGTTGTAACGGGACATGCAATGCGTTTATGTAATAAATAGCTTCCTCTCATTGTTTTCGTATAAAAAAAAAAGTGGACAAACTACTGGACGTGACATATGGCTTGTGTTATAGTACAACTATAACAGTTCTACAATGTACAAACTACAGGACATGAGATATGGTTTGTGTTATAGTACAACTGTAACAGTTCTACAATGTACGAACTACAGAACGTGAGATATGGTTTGTGTTATAGTACAACTGTAACAGTTCTACAATGTACAAACTACAGGACGTGAGATATGGTTTGTGTTATATTACAGTTGTAACAGTTCTACAATGTACAAACTACAGACGTGAGATATGGTTTGTGTTATATTACAGCTGTAACAGTTCTACAATGTACAAACTACAGGACGTGAGATATGGTTTGTGTTATGGTACAACTGTAACAGTTCTACAATGTACAAACTACAGGACGTGAGATATGGTTTGTGTAATAGTACAACTGTAACAGGTCTACAATGTACAAACTACAGGACGTGAGATATGGTTTGTGTAATAGTACAACTGTAACAGTTCTACAATGTACAAACTACAGGACGTGAGATATGGTTTGTGTAATAGTACAACTGTAACAGGTCTACAATGTACAAACTACATGATGATTTTTGTCTTTAGCTAACCCTCAGTTATACTAAAACTATCATCTAGCACCTGTTGAGAGAACTCTTCATTATTTATATCTCATGGTAGAGAAGGTAGTAAAATCTTGAAATTTCTTTCTTGTTACTTATTGTTTTTAAAGAACATATATGACAATTATATCTTACTTAATCCACAACTGTTTTAATAATATAACTTATAATATCATAATAGCATATAAAGTTCCTCGTGACACATCATCCAAATTCATATACAGCTACGCAAACATGCAAAACATCGCTGATAGTCTCTTGTATAATTATATAAATTACTTTGTGAATAATTGGCAAAGCAACTAGATCGCTGTTACATACATGATGGAAGTAGACCAAAGTACCTCTCGCACATACATGATGGAAGTAGACCTAAGTACCTCTCGCACATACATGATGAAAGTAGACCTAAGTACCTCTCGCACATACATACATGATGGAAGTAGACCTAAGTACCTCTCGCACATACATACATGATGGAAGTAGACCTAAGTACCTCTCGCACATACATGATGGAAGTAGACCTAAGTACCTCTCGCCCATACATGATGGCAGTAGACCTAAGTATCTCTCGCACATACATGATGGAAGTAGACCATAGTACCTCTCGCACATACATGATGGAAGTAGACCTAAGTACCTCTCGCATATACATGATGGCAGTAGACCAAAGTACCTCTCGCACATACATGATGGCAGTAGACCCAAGTACCTCTCGCACATGCATGATAGAAGTAGACCTAAGTACCTCTCACACATACATGGTGGAAGTAGACCTAAGTACCTCTCGCACATACATGGTGGAAGTAGACCTAAGTACCTCTCGCACATGCATGATAGAAGTAAACCTAAGTACTTCTCACACATACATGGTGGAAGTAGACCTAAGTACTCTCGCACGTACATGATGGAAGTAGACCCAAGTACCTCTCGCACATGCATGATAGAAGTAGACCTAAGTACCTCTCGCACATACATACATGATGGCAGTAGAACTAAGTATCTCTCACACATACATGGTGGAAGTAGACCTAAGTACCTCTCACACATACATGGTGGAAGTAGACCTAAGTACCTCTCACACATACATGGTGGAAGTAGACCTAAGTACCTCTCACACATACATGGTGGAAGTAGACCTAAGTACCTCTCGCACATACATGATGGCAGTAGACCTAAGTACCTCTCACACATACATGGTGGAAGTAGACCTAAGTACCTCTCACACATACATGGTGGAAGTAGACCTAAGTAACTCTCACACATACATGGTGGAAGTAGACCTAAGTACCTCTCGCACATACATGATGGAAATAGACCTAAGTACCTCTCGCCAGTTAACATATATTTTAGAAATAGGGATTTAATCAGGCCATCTAATACTAGACCGAAAAACTTACATTAGTTTTAGAATACGTTGAGAACAAGGAAATGATTATAGGCTTAGATGCATTTTTAGAACAGTTTGTTCGTGTAGTGATAAATATCTTGGATTATTGTTATGCTGATATCTCGCTTAATACGGACCACTCGCTTAAAACGGACCAAATAAACGTCTAGTTAATAAAAAATGAAGATAATTTTATGGTTTCGTAATAAAAATAGAGAAAGACGACCGATTTTAATTTTATATATCAATTGACAAATAAAAGTATAATTCAATACCAAAATAAGAGGAGATTTATCACATGACCTGCCTTACAACATCAGTTGGTCCTTCCCCAGAAGTTGTTTTTTACGTGTTAATTAATTTCTTACGTATTGTGACATCATGAACGTAATTTCATGAACTACATGATCTGCCTTACAACATCAGTTGGTGATAAAAAAACAACTTCTGGGGAAGTAAGAAATTAACTAACATAAATTACATTCATGATGTCATAATACGTAAGAAATTAATTAACACGTAAAAAACAACTTATGGGGACGGACCAACTGATGTTGTAAGGTAGATCATGTAGTTCATGAAATTACGTTCATGACGTCATAATACGTAAGAAATTAATTAACACGTAAAAAACAAGTTATGGGGAAGGACCAACTGATGTTGTAAGGTAGATCATGTAGTTCATGAAATTACGTTCATGACGTCATAATACCAGTTTCGACAATATCAGATTTCATAGGTCCATCCAAGTCGATGATAGAAAATGTCTTCCAATGAAACTTGTTATACATTTTCCAAAATAAAAAAATCCACCAAATCTGACAGCAAATAGAATCTTGTATGCTCTCTTCACTTCCATGATAATGCCACTGCTGCACTGTGATAATTGAAGTTAAAGTAAATAAATATATTCGGTCATGAAATTACGTTCATGACGTCATAATATGTAAAAAAAGTAATTAACACGTAAAAACAACTTATGGGGGAGGACCAACTGATGTTGTAGGGCAGATCATGTACTTCATTCAGTCCATAATTGGTCATTACGCACTCTATCATTGACCCTTTATTGGCTGATATCGCTCCAACTCTCAGTCCCTGGTTTATTACTATGTATTTTATGACCGACTTTATTGGGTTAAGATTGCTAGAAATC
>NW_013667441.1:186375-192448 GCF_000517525.1 Limulus polyphemus
TCAGTCCATAGCTGGTCATTACGTACTCTAATATCGACTTTGTTGGGATGATATCGCTCATACACCCAGACTATAGCTAGTCATTATGTAAGTGTTGTTATACATGCGTATTTTACAAGTTATGTTTGTTATTTCGTGGGTGATAGATTTGTGAGTTCGAGGCATGCGCATTTGATCAGTAATTATTTTAGGTATAAGGACGTTCTTTTAGCAGGCGTAAAGATGTATAAGTTGATTTTAAATACGATTTTTTCTACTATTTATTGAAAGTTCTGAGTTATTGATTGAACACGGTCATCAAATGTTTTACTAACTTTAGAACGGGAGAAGTCACATCTGTTGTAATCTGTTTATCCTTTTTAAAAATAGCTAGTAATATAAAAATTGCATTCAATAACACTCTCTCTTAATCTTTACTTTTTCATACTTGACGTGATAAATTAAAATCTATGTTCTAAAATGAATTGATTATAGTTTTTAATCTAGAATTTTAATTGCCACGAATGTTATTGACACAGTAATAATGTCCATGAAAATGTCATGAGAATGTGTAAGGGTTTGGATTTTTTATTTCATGTTTTATGGATATATTTTAATGGACCGCGTTATTAAACAGAAAGTGGACTAAAGGGGACGGATTTACAACATTAACAAAGATCATCAGTACATTTGCTATAATTTCTCTGAAAAGAGGTTCAACGCCTTAATTATCAATAATCTTTAAATCACATTCAAATAAAACCAAACGCGCTTCTTTTTGTATATGTGTATGTGAAAGGTGTAATATTTCTACATTATTTCTTAAGTTTCTTATACGAACGGGTAGTTTTATTTATAGAAATGCTTCATTTATGAGAGGGTGTTTTCAAAGATCGAATTTTAATACATATGCAGGTTTGTTTAGATAAACTTTTACTGAAGAGTTTGGAAAGAAAACTGCCATATATTTATCAAGAAAAAAAGTTACTTTGGGTCCGTTTGTGTTTTGAAGTTTTACGACTTCGCATTCTGTTGCCAGTGTTTGATTTATTTATTTTACTTCGCCTATAAATAGTATACAAAATTCTAAATTAACATAATTTCCTAAAGATTTTACGGTTCAGATTTTGGTGTAAAGAATGCCGAAACACGCTGATTGGTGCTAATTAATTTACTTGATTTTCATGTACGTAAGCGTGAGGTTAATGATTAATTATTGATCAAGTCCCAAAATGAGTGGGGTTAAATTCACCTATCCTAAAAAACGCAACCATATTAAAACGACTAGCCTGTTTTCTTAGCTAACATACATGAATGTTGTTTACGATAGCATATGATATTACAGAACTTGTTCTAATATTATTATATAGTCAGATAAAGATTGTAAATATCAATGTTTTGAAGGTAACTACTTCTTAGAAACGATTCAGGAAATGTTTTATATGGAAATAGGTTCTCATTGATTCATAGCTAAAATATAAACAAATCCTCATCAGGCATCCAGCACTCTCCATAGACTACAAAAATACGTAGGAACCTCTATTTTACTCTTTAGTTTTATTCCAATCCAAACCCGAGTAGACACGTCTTTTGTCGAGTGTTGTATTAGTACAAACATCACCTGATCTTCAGTGACTGGACCGCAATAGTAGTTAATTAGAACGGTGCTTAGAAGTCCTTGGTGGTTTAGAAGTACTTGTTAAAATCATGCAGCGAAGAGTTTCGTGATTTCTTGATTATCATTTTCTAGTGAAATAAAACACTAAGAATGACTTGTTCTCGTTTTTATACTGTTCCACACGCTCAGTTTCAAGTATCATAAAAAACACAGTGAAAACGACAAAAAGTCACTTTTAATTCTGCATAATAAGCATTGGTGGTTATTTTGTGAGCACTGTTACACAGCACAGAACCCTACATAATAACAATCATTGTTGTAGTTTTATACTAGTGTGACAAAAACGTACAGATTCTGTAATGTAAGGTAATGTTTACATGCTGCAAGTTCTGTTGGTAAACAGAAAGTTTTAAAAGTATCGTATGAAACTTCAGCATTAGCAATACATTTCTTGTCTGCAGGGTGTTATGCTATTTTTCCATGTAATACTGAAATTATTGAAATCCTTATTACATCAGTACATAAATATTTTGTATTTTATTCAGCTTTTTACCAAACAGAAGAATAGTATATTTTGGTTGTTCTGTTCGTTTAATTTTGGGTAAAGCTTCTCAAGGGCTACCTGCTTTAGCCCTCCATAATGCTGAAGTGATAGACTAGAGAAAAGGAAACTTTTAACAATACCCACCGCCAACTCTTGGGCTACTGTTTAGCAGTGAAAAGCGAAATTAAACGTCACATTATAACGCCTCCATGGCTGAAATTATGAGCGGCGGGTTTTGATCCTGAGACCCACATATTTCGAGTCGATCGCCAACTTTTGAAAATAATGTATTTTCTGTCTACGTACGCAATGCTCTATTTTTATAATTTTTGGTGTTATAAAAAGTTAACAATTTAACAAAATTAATCTATTTTGTTGTCTTCAACAAAGTAAATCTCTCGTTTTCCCAGAAACAAAGAAGTTTTCAAATTCACTCGTGAGAATTTCATAGGCTTTTTCCTTAAATTTTTCAATTACTAAACGTGATTTTTCTTCAATAAATAATATATTGGATCTATAAGTGTTTATCTAATGGTAAAATGATTGATCATTATGTTAGTTTTGCAGACCATAAAAGTTCTTCGGTAACTCCTTTTTCATCATGGAATGCTACATTTGATTTATCCCAATTCCCTAAAACAATAAACTTAAATTATTGAATTTATCTGTAAAGATCACATAGCAGTTCTTAATAAAACAGAACTGTTATTTAGCTTCACAAAATGTATAATATCTGTAAATAAAACACCGAAGTTAACATGTATTACTCAAAACTACTAATTTTACTATCGTGACGAAAGGTTCCTTTAATTAACATAGTAACACAAACATTCAGCTCACTAAGAGTAACTAAAACAAATAAAGCACTAAACCTGTCGTGCACTATTCATTTTCCTTTACAAAAGTTGGACAAATTTAGCTCACTAAGACTAGTTAAGATAAATAAAGCACTAAACCTGTCTTGCATTATCCACTTTCCTTTACAAGAGTTGGACAAATTTAGCTCACTAAGACTAGTTAAGACAAATAAAGCACTAAAACTGTCGTGCATTATCCACTTTCCTTTACAAAAGTTGGACAAATTTAGCTCACTAAGACTAATTAAGACAAGTAAAGCACTAAAACTGTCGTGCATTATCCACTTTCCTTTACAAAAGTTGGACAAATTTAGCTCACTAAGACTAATTAAGACAAATAAAGCACTAAACCTGTCGTGCATTATCCACTTTCCTTTACAAGAGTTGGACAAATTTAGCTCATTAAGACTAGTTAAGACAAATAAAGCATATTTTACCGCTTGATAGCGAACAACAATAAAACACATTTTACAGTCTTGACACCTAACAACAACAAAACACATTTTACTGTTTTGACAGCTAACAACAATAAAACACATTTTACTGTTTTGATAGCTAACAACAATAAAACACATTTTACTGTCTTGACACCTAATAACAATAAAACACATTTTACTGTCTTGACACCTAACAACAACAAAACACATTTTACTGTTTTGACAGCTAACAACAATAAAACACATTTTACTGTTTTGATAGCGAACAACAATAAAACACATTTTACTGTTTTGATAGCGAACAACAATAAAACACATTTTACTGTTTTGATAGCTAATAACAATACAACATAGTTTACTGTTTTGACAGCTAACAACACTAAAACACATTTTACTGCTTTGATAGCTAACAACAATAAAACACATTTTACTGTTTTGACAGCTAACAACAATACAACACAGTTTACTGTTTTGATAGCTAACAACAATACAACACATTTTACTGTTTTGATAGCTAACAACAATACAACACAGTTTACTGTTTTGACAGCTAAAAACAATAAAACACATTTTACTGCTTTGATAGCTAACAACAATAAAACACATTTTACTGTTTTGATAGCTAACAACAATACAACACATTTTACTGTTTTGATAGCTAACAACAATACAACACAGTTTACTGTTTTGACAGCTAACAACAATACAACACAGTTTACTGTTTTGACAGCTAACAACAATACAACACAGTTTACTGTTTTGACAGCTAACAACAATACAACACATTTTACTGTTTTGATAGCTAACAACAATAAAACACATTTTACTGTCTTGACACCTAATAACAATAAAACACATTTTACTGTTTTGATAGTTAACAGCAATACAACACAGTTTACTGTTTTGATAACTAACAACAATAAAACACATTTTACTGTTTATTTCATATGGCCTGCCAAACAATTTCCCATTCATTCGCAATATTCTATGAAGAAATTATAATACACTTTTTCGATATTTATGTTTTTTACTCCGGTAAAGAAGAGGATATATATATTATATTGTAATTTATTTAATGTTAATTTCCAATGAGGTTTTTAACTCGTGATAATGTAATAGCAATAGTAAATTGGCCAACAGCGATTTATAAGCATAATGATTTTTGTATTTTTTATGTAAAGGTTTGGTTTGGAATTTTGCGCAAAGCTACATGCGGACTATCTGCCTCTGCCGACCCTAATTTAGTAGTAACAGACTAGTGGGAAAAGAGCTAGTCAACACCACCCACCGCCAACTCTTGGGCTACTTTTTTAACAACGAATAGTTAAACTGACCGTCACATTGTGACGCCGAAAAGGCAAGCATCATCAGAAAAGGGACACGAATCACCTACCCACAGATTGACAGTCGAGTGCTCTATTCACCAGTCCGTACAAAACTAAGGATATGCGATAATGTTCTAGTTTTCCTGTCAACCCTTTCAAACAAACCATTAATGTTGGTTTAACATTGCTTAAGAGTTGTGTTAAAATGATAGACAGTACGTTTGGTAGTTCTCTGTTCAAAAACACCTAGTTTTGTTTTTATAAATATCATCGCTCAAGTATAAAAAATCAGAATTTAAACCAAAGTATATATGTAGGCACTACATCATGAAAACCCCAACAGTAAGTAGTGACATACTGCGACATAATACATCTAATACACTTACGTTAACGCCAGAGTGGTCTAGCTTCTCTTTATTGATAAATCAAGCTGTTCGATCCCGGAACCCATCATAGAATAGACAGCTGAAATCATTATGCTGTGCCACTCTTCCATGTATACACATTTATATACAGCTGACCCGTCAGATAAATCCCTCTAATAGGTGTACATACACACATATATATATATGGACAGAGAGAATAAGCCTACAACACAGAGATTTTCGTACAAGGGGCCATTTTATCAATTGTGCAGTGAACAAAAGCTCAATTATCTAAAGAAAACCAGCTGCAACATTCTCACGTGCTTACTATGCACGAGGTCTATAAAGCGGCTTCTTCTTTGGAGCTGATATATTGGAATATAATAATATGAGATAACTGACTGTTGTTACGGACAAAGTATAGTAATCTATTTATACGCCCCGCTTTATTTACGATGTACGTCTTGCACTTTTATTAACCTTAAATAAGTTGATAACATTTAATTCTACACGTCGTTACAAGTATTTTAGCGAAATGTTTATATCAGGCAATGTATGATATTTGTATGTGAATAAGTGGGGGCTGGTTTTTTACAACAGTTATAAAAAAATTTCATTTAGTCTTGTAACTCATTAAAACTTACGGTTTCTTAAATCAGAGTACCAAACACCTCTAATCCCTGATTTCTTTCCTTACACTACCAAATACAGTAACACTCCTGGTTTCTTTACTCACACTACCAAATACACTAACACTCCTGATTTCCTTACTCACACTACCAAATACACTAACACTCCTGATTTCCTTACTCACACTACCAAATACACTAACACTCCTGATTTCCTTACTCACACTACCAAATACACTAACACTCCTGATTTCTATACTTACACTACCAAATACAGTAACACTCCTGGTTTCTATACTTACAGTAACACTCCTGGTTT